>NW_025335762.1:11026398-11096621 GCF_004798865.1 Varanus komodoensis
CCCCCCCCCCGCCGCCGCCGCTCCAGCGCGACGCATCCTCACGCGCCCCGAGCCCCTTCATCCCGCCCGACGGCCCCGCCGAGCGCCTTTGTCCCCCGCCCCCGCCGCCCCGCTCCCGCTCCCGCCGGCTGCTGGGTTCGTTCTCCGCTGCCCCCGTCCCCGACCAGGCTCAAAGCCGCGCTGAAGTCCCCTGCCGAGAGAGGCGGCGGCGGCGGCGGAGAGGGGAGACGCGCGGGAGGAGGGGGGAGAAAGTGGGGGTGGCACCCCCGACGCCCTGCACGGAGAGCCCCGCGCGCCACGCTTCCCTTCCCTTCCCTCCCCGCCGCCGCCGCCGCCAGCCCCGCTCGCGGCCGCTGCCTGCCCGTCCCGCGGCGGCGGCTCCAACTGCTGCTGCCGCTGCGAGCGCAGAGCCCGCTTTGCCCGCCCCTGCGAGTCTGCGACGCGCCGCGACTCGGCTCCCTGAATGACAGCTTACCTGCATGCCAATCTTCATCAGACTGACACCGGCCTGACAGCGCAGCCTATACTCACTGCCTGGCCCGGCCGCGCGTCAGCCCGGCCCCGCCCTCGACGGCACACCCCCTCCCGCCGCCCGCGCGCCGCCCCCAGGCCGGCCCCGAGCGCTGGTGTCCGCCAGACGACGCGCGCGCCCAAGAGCCGACCGTCCGGCCGCTTCCCCGGCCTGTCTCCCCCTAGCGGACGCTCTGGGCGCCGCCGCTTCCCGCAGCGGAGAATGCATTCTCGCCATGTGGCAGAGGAAGGGAGTCCCCTTTGGCAGCCGACTGGGGAAGGGGTCCGAGACGAGGCTCCGGAGCATCTGGCGCTGGGCCCCCCAGCTTTGCTTCTGGAGCCCCGGATGTCCGGGAGGCCCTTTCCCCCACTGTCCATGGGCACTTGCTGCAATGAAGGCACCCGGCCGGATGACCCCTCCTGCCTCTGAGCCCCAGTTAGCTGGCCCTTTGCCCCCAGGTGCTCCACCTCCTGCTGCCCTCCGTGGGGAACCTTTGTTCCTGAAAGTTCTTCTGAAATCTAGCGCTTGCCGTTTGCCTGCCCAGGTGCCCCTTTATACAAATAGTGGTAGCCTTAGGGAACAGAGCATTTTAAAGGCGTGCGCGCGCACACTAAAGAAGAAATGCAGATATGTGCGTGTGTCCTGTGAGCCTGAGTCCAGGATCACTTTGATACCAAGCAGTATCCCTGAAAGTTGTCCTTTAAGCTACTGTTTTGTCCCCAAAACAGAGTATTCCCTTTCATTAATGGGACAGGTGAGGTTTTTCCATCCTTACCCACCTTCCCTTTGCAAAATACCCTCCTGGGCAGTTTGTTCCACAGTAGCATTGCAGTTTAAGGAGTTGCCAACTTACGGTTTTTGCCACAATTAGCCTTAACTGTGCGGAGCCCAAGAAAAACTTGCCCTGCTGCTTGCAAAGCTGCTGTTACAGGCTCAAGAAGGCACAGGAAGTTGCCTTAGACTGATTCAGCCCATTGGACCATCCCTAACTAGCAACAGCTGCTCCGCATTTCAGGCAGGATTCCTTCCTAGCCCTGAGTGGAGTTGCTGAAGATCGAACTTGGTTCCCTCTGCATACAAAGCAGATGCTCTGCCACTGAGCCGGCACACCTGCCCTGCTTATCTTCCGTTTAGCCAGAGAAGGTTAAAGCTCAGCATGGCCCATCCGTGATTTTTTTTGTCTCTTTTGTTGCGAGTGATCTTGCCTTTCCATCCACGCCTCCTATAAAAAGGCATCTCTGTGGAGGTTTTTGGCAATATGCAAATTTATTTAAATTTAATTAACAATTAATCTGTCAAAAGGCAGACAAATCAATCACTTAAATATTCTTTAATCAGTGACATCCCTACTCGAATCCTGGGTGTTATTATTAAAACTCTTTTTGAAAGAGAAATAAGATCAGAGTTGCCTCGCAGTTTCTGCTCCCTTGGAAAAGTAATTTATGCAAGTTAGCTTCTGGGATAAAGGGTTGGCATGTGGGGGACAGCCATGGCCACGGAGGTCGGGGATGAAGGGAATTGTAGATCACATACCTGGCGGGCATGAAACAGGTGAAGGGTGCTGTGCAGTTTGGGTGCAAAAGCCTCACATATTTTTCTGGGAGTGCTTTCCATGCAGAGGGTACCAGGTTCGATCCCCAGCAACTCCACACAGGTCTAGGAAGGCATCTTGCCTAAATTAAATTCAGTGAGACTTAAAACTGAGTAGGCATGCATTTGCTTGCACTGTCAGGCACTTTGGACAAAACCTTATGCATGTTTCTGGAGAAAAGAAGCCCTACACCTTTCAATCTTCCCCAGCCAGTGCCAGAAACTCAGCTTTCAATTTGTGAGGAAACAAAACTCGGAATAAAACTCAGGTTTGTGGGAAAGATTAAACGTTCGAACCTCCGCTGCTTTATTGACATTAAGCCCCAGGTTCCCTGCAGGTTTTTACTAACGATAATACATTACCAGGCAAAAGCAACCTCAATTGTGAGGTTTCAATACAAGTACAGAGCATTTTGTACTCTTCCAGTCACGTACACAGGTACAGAGCAATTAATGACAGAATGCAGACATTACAATGAAATTCTGAGGTCATCATATACAGAACAGATAAGGAAGATCAGCCAAACATACAAATGACAATAAGATTACAATATTTCTAATTGCAGCATACTGACATTCAGTTGAGTAAATTCCAGAAACTTGAACCCAACTCCGGGTCTGCTTAGACATGTAAATTCCGGCTATTGAGGAACCATTCATGAACTCATAAACTCATCTGTTACTTTCAAGAAGGCACAAACCCTGAGTAATGGATCCACATCTCTCTGATTCGCTATAGTGTGGGAAGGCTCTGGGCTAGCTAACTACTAACTAAATACTTCTTGGTAAACTGTGAATTCCTGCAGGGACTATGTAGCAACATTGTAGCAGTGATTGTGTATTCGACTGAATGGCCTGTCAGCTCTGGCTTACAGCTAAAGGGGAGAAGAAGAGCTAGAGAAGGGAGGGGGAAGGAGTACCATTTTCGTAAGGCAACAGCAATATTAAACAGTGAATTCGCTTAGAAAGCCGATGCTTTTGAGAAAGAGTGCAGGTTTGATTTTATAACACAAAAGCACATATAAGCACTATTTTTCTGCCAGGATTTATCCATATTTTCCCAACACCAGCCATCCTGGGAGTTGCAGAATATTTCTGCATGGGACTGTGCTCTTAAGTGCATTAGAAATGGAGTACAACTTTGTGATTGGCAAAGGATCACTGAGAGCTGCACAAATCCACCAGGCGCATCCTCCAAATCATATCATCACCCTCACATTACATCTCACCTTCTTCCTCTTGGAAGCAACCCAAGATTCTCTTCTTCCCAGTTTTTAGCTACACAGAAATGACCACGTGATGTAGGTTGGGCTAAGAATGATTGACCGGTCCAAAGTCATCCAGGAAGCTGCATGGCCAAGTGGGGGACTGGAACCTAGGTCTCTTGTGGGCCAGTCCAATATTACTGCACCACACTTATTCTCCTAAAGGCATCTCAGCTAAGGCCTTCCAGATGTTTCCAGATGCAGCTCCTATCAGCCAGCATAGCCAATGGGGAAGCATTGCAAGTGCTGCAGGCCAAGAGAGCTGGAGGCTCACAAGTCCTGCTTTAAGCAGCTTCCTATGGGCCTCTAGCCAGTAGTGGGCCAGGGGAAGCCTGGCTTCCTTAAAACTTCTCTGCACTCCCCCCTTTTAAACAAACAAACAAACAAACAATTCCTTAATGTCTATCAATTTCATTCTTCATTTTTGCTCTGTTTTGATTTTTCAAAATGGAGGATAAAAATTAATGTCAAAAATTACTAGTAAAACAGGAACTAAATCACTCTTTTGCTCTCTGGATCCAGGAACAGCTCAAAACTATGCGTGGGAGTGCGCATCTTGTCCCTTGCATGCATGTAGGTAAATACACGCACATGGACACTCAGGTACACCATAAAACACATGGTTGACCGCATTTCTGCCATTTCTCTCACTAATCCTGCCTGCTATGCATTTTTTAAAAATTATGCTCTTAAACTCTTCCTAGAGACACATTATTCTCTCTCTCCCTTGCTCTGACAAATTGGCTATAACATTTTCCCTTGCTCTGCCAACAGGCACATGTGAAACACTGCAAAGTCATCCTGGCACCCAACTCTTTTTAAAAATCACCACCACAGACATCTTTTCCTTAAAGCAAAACACTGCTCCCATAGCAGCACAATCTTTCAATGAAGACATTTAACTGATTGCAAAAATATTATTTATGGGCCTCTAGTCTTATTGTTAATGAAGAGAAGATCATATTAACTCCACTTGATTACGGTTACAACCCTACCTGCCTTCTTCATGTGCCTCTGAGATGAAATAACAGTGCAGAGAGCAACTCTGGTATGGTGGTTGGAGTGTTGGACTTGGAGATGAAGGTTACAGTCCCCATTCACCCAAGCAGCTCACCAGGTGACCTTGGGCCAGTCACTCACTCTCAGCACAACCTACCTCACAGGGTTGCTGTTGTGTGGATAAAATTGAGCTATGTAAGTCAGTTTGGGTTCCTTGTATTCTTCTTACAAAGAAAAATAGTGGGAGAAGTGCTCTGGGCTAGCTAACTAAATACTTCTTGGTAAACTGTGAATTCCTGCAGTGACTATGCAGCAACTTTGTAGCAGTGATTGTGTATTCACTGAATGGCTTGTGTGCTCTGGTTTACAGAAAGGGGAGAAGAAGAGTGAGAGGGGAGGGGAAGAGTGCCGTTTTCTTAATCTAACAGCAATATTAAACAGTGACTTGGCTTGGAAAGCTGGTGCTTTTGAGAAAGAGTGCAGGTTTGGTTTTATAACACCAAAGCACATATGAGCAACGTTTTTCTGCCAGGATTTATCCAAATTTTCCCAACAAGACTTACTGAAATATTTTTTCTGCTTTTGTTGAAGTTTATGTTTCATTGCTAGAAAGTTGTGTGTGTTTCATACAGATGCATATATGCATATTAAACTGATTTTTAAAAATATCGCATACTTGTGGGTCTCACACTGGGGACCCCTTGATGGGTGCCATGGCACCCAGGGGCAGTGTGTTTGGCCTTTACTGGAATTGCTCTTGTTTGCCCAATATGCATGTGTCACAACTGTTTGGGCCTCCTTGCCATGCAGTGATTGGCTGTCCCAGAAAATAACTAGCTCTTCCCTGGTTTGGAAGAAAGCTTCCTCAGGTTCAGTTCTCTTGCCGCCTGAAGGCCTGGCCTTGCACTGGTTCTTCGCTTCATCAGTCCATTTCAGTTCATTTTTCTCATCCATTCATCGGATGTCATCCAGCCAGCTCATCCCTCCCTCACCTTTTGTTATTAAGTATTGATCCTGTATTTATTAGCAGGTTATTGTTTATGTTATATTAAATAAAGATGAAGGTTTGAGTTGTACTGAATTGGATTGGATCTGAGTTTAACAGACTGGATAGACACATCTGTACAAAAATATTGAGGTTAGAACAGTGCTGTTCTTATTTATCTCTCTCTCTCTCTCTCTCTCTCTCTCTCTCACACACACACACACACACACATATACACACACACATACACACACACACTGCTTTGTTTCATGTTTTGATTTTGTTAAGTCACTTTGGGGTTTTCCTAATGAAAACTTGGGAAAACTTTGAAAAAAGGCCTAAACTAGAGAAATTGCCAATGGTAACGGGAGGGGGGATATAGTAGCACTCTTCAAGGGCTCTGTTTTCACACAGAGGAGGGACAGGTTCTCTCCATCATCCTAGGATGCAGTACCCAGAATACCAAGAAGCTACAGGATGCCAGATTCCAGAAGATCAGGAAAAACGTCCTGACAGCTACAGCAGCAGGCCAACAGGGCCGATGATGATGGGAGGCAGCTGATGGCCATCTGTTAGGAATGCTTTAAACTGGAGTCCTTAGGGTTACTTACTGGCCTTACTTAGTCCATACTGGCCCATTTCACCCCCACTGTTATGCAGTGCTGTGGTTTCCCAACCATAGGAGCTATAGGCCAAAACATCTGGAAGCTACATGTTACCCAGCCTTCTGGTTTGCTTTCAAAAAATCTCTGAAGCCTGGCAGTAGTAATGAATATTAGTTATTCATTCTTGAAAGGCCAATGAAAGCACAGTTGATACCAGCACCCAGTCCTAACAACGTTTTCTGTCTTAGGAATATGCCCAATATGATTTCTGAGCATTTATTCACTCATGGAAACAGATTAGAACCATCTGTACAAAAGCAAAGGCACAGACTGGTACAGTAAGTGTCTTTCTATGACAAAAATGAACAGGTCTTCCGAAATTCAACAAAGTAATAATTATAATGAATTGCTGATTTATTTTTCCATGGGTTGACCACTCATCGATATTTTGTAAGGTCCTATCCTAAGAAATGCATGCTGTGCCTTTAAGAGAAAACTCTCTGAAGTGTGGCATCTCCAACCACTTCAGACTTTAAGAACGTGCTGGATTGGACCAATGGCCCATGCAGTCCAGTCCTCCTCTCTCATAGTGGCGAAGTAGCTGCCCACAGGATCCCTTCTGGGCGGGACGGGTGCCAGACCTCCCCTTGGCCAGCTCCTCAGCAACTGGTGTGTGCAGGCAGGCCAGCTGCCCAGTGTGGGAGAATTCTCCCCGCTCTGCAACTCGTCATGGGCCATAAACCCTTTCACAAACACATCGGAAACTCCTGACTTTGGCTCAATCAGCAAAACTTTTTGCACAACTTTTCATTTCACTTCCATTATTATCTGAGGACATAAAACAGCATGGGTATGTATGGCTGTCAGCTACTGCAACATTCATTGTGTCGGTGCATCCTACCGCAAACTATACATTACGTTTTAAATTCCACAGAAGATTATAAAATAAAGAGTGGGGGATGGTCTGCTCATGTTCAAGGGCTTGTTTGCAGGACCGACTGACTGACTGAATAAAAGTAGGGTGTGGATTGTATCTATTAACAAAAAAGCAGTACTCTGGAGCACCTTTGACATCTACGGCCCCTTCGAAATATGAAGCAGGCCAGTCTCCCTTTCTTCGAATCTGGGGCTCTGAGCAAAGCAATTGGTCCAATATTGAAACATTTTCTCCTGTTAGTTTCCTGCCCATTTTTTTGGGTGGGGAGGGGGTGCGGGGAGATGCAATTAAGAAAGCAGATAACTTGATACATTTCTGCTGTTATTTTTTTTTAATGTGGAGATGGATTATAATCCTAATTTGAAAATGCTTCTTAATGGACCATTAGCCACCCTTGGCTTCTCCTCAGGTCAGCCAAACACCTCCCAGTGCCACGAGGTTGTTGGCAGTGGGGAGATAACAGCGCTCACCTCATTAGATATTATTGCTTCGGCAGCAGTGTTTAGAAAGAAAGAAAGAAAAAGAGAGAGAGAGAGAGAGAGAGAGAGAGAGAGAAGCTAAGGGTGATGTTAGGCAACAAATACGAACTACACAAGGAATGGATTCCCTGACTCTGCAGCAACCTTCCTAACCAGATGTTTCCAACTACCGTGCCTATCAGTCCCAGCCAGTGGTTGGGGTGACAGTGGCTGCAGTCTTGAAAGTACCAGGATGGGGGGGGGGGGGAGGAGCCCTAGAGGCTGAACTTTAAAGATTCTGCAAAGTAGCAAGTTCTTTTCCGTCTTTATTATATATTAATTTCATTTCATTTGTATACCGCCCACTAGCCAATGCTCCCTGGGTGGTTGACAAGACAAAGTGTGAGACCATAAAATGCAATAACGTAGGAAATTATAATCGAAAAGTATAAGCTTCAAACAAATGAAAGCAAAAGTGGAACCAGTGGAAAAATTCACATACACTCAAAACAACCAAAACCCTTCAAGGGCCAAAAAGCCTGAGAAAATAAAGGGATACCACCTGGCCCCAAAAGAATTACAAGGGGAGGTTATTCCACACCTGGGGTGCCACCACTCAAAAGACCCTCTCCTTAGTAGTTATCTACCTCACCCATTCAGCACAGGCACCCATGGAAGGTCCTCAGAGCATAATCTGATCATTTGGGTAGTTATCTTTGAAAGGAGACAATCCCTAACCTGGTGTCAAGCCAGTTCAGGGTTTGTGAAGTAAGACCAGCACTTTGAATTTGGCCTGGAAATGAACTGACAGGCAGCGCAGATCATGACAATGTAAAGATAAAGACATGTATAGGTACAGCGGTGATGCAAAGCAGTGGTGACGTGACCCATCCCCAAATACACGCACATTCATCAGGTGCTCAAAAGCACCCCATGTTGTGTTTTGTTGTATTACTAGCATTTTTTGCATGCCAGGAAACATTGTGTGTTTCAAGGGGAAAAGCAAGATCTCATCCAATCTCAGCCTCGAAAGCATCTGTCCCACGCCCAGTGTTGTTCAAAATGTTTATACATGATTTGGGTGAAGAAGCAGAGGGGGTGCTCCGCAGAATTGCAGATGGCAGCCAACCGGGTGGTGTAGTTAATGCCTTAGGAGGTGAGTAGAAAGAGGATTAATGATGTCCCTGAGAGGATGGAGAGCTGAGCTAAAATTAACAAGACAATGTCTCCAGAGAAAAAGGTGAAGTTAGGTAGGAAGGGCTGGCTGCTGAAAGCAGTGATAATCATGTAGTTTGAAAGCAGTACCCGTATGAATCATCAAGGGGTTTTGTTTAGACCACATGGTAAACTTGGGGCAGTGGTGTGATGCAGCAGCCGAAATGGCCAATGCAATTCCATGCTGCGCTAGAAGTATCTCAAGGAGTGCTGGCATCATTTTCTTCTTTGCTCAAACATCCTCTGAGTTCAGCAGGGATTACTGATGGGTAAGTGGGCACAGAATGGCAGCCTGAAATAGCTCATCCAAATAGAAATGGCCACACCACAAAACCCATTTGTGTGTATGAAAAGATGGGGGTTGTTTTTCTTAATGCGGTAAATGTTGTTCCGTGACTTCCTCTTGCCACACCGGCTTTCCTCAAAGGATTTCAAAAGAAAGTTCTATCTAAACAGCAATCACACCATCTGGCCCAATTTTTGATTGCAAAAAAAGAAAAAAAAAAGAGTATTACACAAAACAGAAAGATGAAGAAGAGGGGGGGGGGGGGGGAGACAACAGAAGGAGCGGGGGAGGGGAGAAGTGGCCGCTTGTGGGCAATGAGCACCAAGAGCTGTTTCTATTTTGGCTATTTCCAGGGGTTCTTCTGACAGATTTTCACAGGCGGGAGCAAGAGAATCTGGTTTGATGACGATTGCGCCCTAGACATGTGGCTACCTAGACACTCAAGGACCTGTTGGGATCTAAGACAGTCACGACCCGGGCTCTGTGTGCTGTCGCGGGTGATTTGGAGGTGCACCAGCAGTTGCCATGTGGCCAGATTTTGTAATTCGTGTGCTTCTTGGTCGAATTTCTCCCATTTGTAATGCTTGTTTTTCATGAACCTGATTAGGGTTTACAAAATTGCAACTGAATCCAGAATGCTTTTTAGCATGTGTGTTCTGTACCTCAGAATGCCTTTTGGGGGTACGCACTGTGTTGGTGGGATCAACCGTTTCCTTGTCTATTCCAACATTTCTGTGCCTGCACAGCATTGGTTAGACTGACCCTTGCAAAATTTATGACGGCTTCCCTCCTCATCAGCAGTGCCATCATCACAGCATCACCCCACAATGTACAATCATCCTGCAGTTCCTTTAGCAGCTTCCTTGCAGTCACTGTTGCCTCCACGGCTGTAGCTTTGTGGAGGCATGATGTGATTCCAAACTACAGCTCCCAAGATGCCTTGTGCCCCAACTCACATGGCAGGACCTCAGCAGAGGATGATCCCTAGTTCCCTGTCATATCAACCTCCTCCTTGATTCCATGGGATTAAAAAATGAAGATTATTCCCTACTCCTCTACTGTACATGATGTCCCTGCCCTCTTAAACCCATTTGTTCCACTTAAATAAATGCTGCTTGTTTTGCTTAGAAGAATTGAGGGCATCCTATGCATGTTGACTCAAAAGTAAGCCTTCTTGTAATCAATGGAGTTCATTCCCAGATATGTGCATATAAAACAGCAGCCTTGTTTATGTTGCCAAACTTTTCCTTCTGCAGATAGATGAATTTGTCAATGGCCATTTCTCATCTTTCCGTTCTTATATCTGTTTTGTTCTACTTCCACATCTGTTTCTTGTATATATGTCTACATGAAAATTCATATACATTGCTGTGCCTGTTTCTCCTACTATATTGAGATATGCAACACACTAGTTAGAATGCTGCACTGGGACTCAGGAGATCTGGGTCCTAGGCCCCACTTATCCATGGAACTCATTAGGTAACTTTGGGCCTGTCCCTGAATCTCACCTTAACCTACCTCACAAGGTTGTTGTGAAGATAAACAGGCTAGAAGGATGACCATGTGATCTATTGGGTTCCATGTTAGAGAAAAATTGTGGGATAGAAATTTAATAAATTACCATTATTTCTTAGATGCCTTTCCAAAAACAGAGACAGTGTGGCATAGTGTGTTAGCATTGTTGGACTGGGACTTGAAAGATCAGAGTTCTACTTCCCACCTAGCCATGAAGCTCACTGGGTGAGTTTGGGACAGTCCCAGAGAGAAACTAGTAATCCACCTTTAGTTCCTTGCAAGAGGAAGAAAGGTGGGGTGGAAATGTAAAGGAAGAAGAGAAAGAATAAGAAGTTGTTAAAACAGTACAACAATTATCCAGTACAATAAAACCACTAAAAATCCACTAATAACCACAAACACTTTGGCCAGTGCATTAAACAGTTCATGACAGCCCTGTGACAACCCAGACTCAGGCTGGAGATCAGGAAAAACTTCCTCACTGTCAGGGCAATACAACAGTGGAACCAGCTGCCTGGAGAGGTGGTGGGCTCTCCCGCACTGGGGACATTCAAAAAGAAACTGGACAGCCATCTGAGTGGGATGGTGTAACATGGTGTCCTGCAACAGTGAAGGGTTGGACCGAAAGGCCTTCATGACCCCTTCCAACTCTGCTATTCTGTGATTCTCTGATATGTCATATCATATATGATAGGGCATATAATCAAGGCTATGGTTTTCCCAGTTGCAATGTATGGATGTGAAAGCTGGACCATAAGGAAGGCTGAGCACCGAAGGATTGAGGCCTTTGAATTGTGGTGCTGGAGGAGACTCCTGCGAGTCCCTTGGACCGCAAGTCGATCAAACCGGTCAGTCCTAGAGGAGATCAACCCTGACTGCTCTTTAGAAGGCCAGACACTGAAGATGAAACTCAAATACTTGGCCACCTAATGAGAAGGAAGGACTCCCTGGAGAAGAGCCTAATGCTGTGAACAATAGATGGCAAAAGAAGAAGGGGATGGCAGAGGATGAGGTGGCTAGATGGAGTCACTGAAGCAGTTGGTGTGAGCTTAGGTGGACTCTGGGGAATGGTGGAGGACAGGAGGACCTGGAGGAGTGTTGTCCATGCAGTCGCGATGGGTTGGATGTGACTTCGCGACTAACAACAACAACATGATATATCATCAAAAGCCTAGGGACCAAGGAAACTCTTAACCAAGCACCAGACAGATGAAAACTCCCCATCCTCACACAGTACTGCTCAGTCATTTCTCTAGTGCTGCTTTCTCCGAGATGTGCCCACTCGGGAGGAGGTGGTGTTACCAGCAAACTGATTTTTTAACTGTGGAGCTGCATTGAAAATGCAGTCTGAACTTCCACTGTTTGTTGTTCTTGTTTTGCTTTCTGCTGTCTCAGGATTCGTGTCGCTGGAAGAATTGAGCCCTAAATCAACTTTATAGGAACCCACTGTCAATGATCGCTCCGAAGTGTCATGACATTTTTCTGGGCAACGGCAGTAAAGATATCGACCAATCTTTTTAAATTTGGGAGGCTATGCCTCTGGGCATCAGGCTCGTTTGGAGAATTACTGACAATAATAAAGTGTGTCTCTGTTGGAGGCAGTCAAATAAAAGATATAATGGGTTTAGAAATACGTAAACCATCAAACAGGATGATGTCTCTTGGAGGGTGTTTCACAAGAGCAGATCATTAATAAATGGAATGATTTCACAGAGCAATCCTATATATGTTTACGAAGAAGTAAGCCCCATTAAATTAAATAAGGCTTACTCTCAGAGAGGAGGCTGGCAACTCATAAGTCCAAGGGGTCCCTTATCTATTACAGTTTTTATTCACATTATGTGTGAACCCAGGCTCGCTGGCTCCCTCGCTCTCTCTGAAAAGTTTCCTAGATCACGGAAAGTATACCATAAAATTAGTGTGAACAGAATATTAAGCACCACAACAGAAGCTATCCATATGTTTGGGCTTGTCAATTTAAGAAAAAGAGTTAATGAAACCAGGGATTTGGGATGAGGAGGGGACACCAGTTTTAACTAGAGTAATGATGCTCTAGTATTTAACTCTTTCCCTATATGTTGTTTTCGAGATTGAAAAATCAGCATCATCCCACAGTGAAACCTAATTCTGTGCAACCTGCCCAGTATGAGGAGGCGATGTGTGACTGAGGATTGTAAATGCTCTCCTTGCCTTTAGTTAAGGGCACTTTACTGTACATTTCCTGCTCAATTTATTGTTTCTTGTTCAGCCCGGATGAGGAATTGCTGATGAACTGCTTCTTAATATCAGTTCCTGTTCCTATAGTGAGTCTCTTATTTAGTTACTCACTTCCTTTTTGACTTGGTGTTTTTATTTTGTAGGAAAGGAGCCCAGTGTCATCATAAGTGAAAGAAATAAAGCAGATTAGGAAAGGAAACTGTTCTGCTCCCCCTGCCTTCCAATTAGCCAGAAGAAACATTAAACTAGAATGTATGACTCAGGAAGTGAGACAATGTGTCCATAACCCCTGGCAGAAACATGGGAGGCTGGACATGCATCAAGGAACCACGACCAGCTCAGTTGCCCAGAGTGCATTCAGCATCACTAAGCATTTGCATCCCCTCAGTGTGACAGTCAATGGGAAACCCACAACAGCCTCCTGATCGCAGTACTGTGTCCTTGAATCTCTTCCTTAACTTGAGTTAATGGGGCTTTTAAAAGCTGCACTTTGGCAAGATCATACCTGCTGCATCCAGTGGAGAACAATAGACAGGAAATATCTTGAGTCCAATATATCCTGCTACTAGACCTCATCTGATTTCCTTTTGGTAAATCAGGAACTCTTCAAGGGACAATAATATTGCAGCGGCCCGTTTGGACTGTCATCCAGGAGCCTTATCAGGAGATCCATCATTGCCTCCGGTAGAAACAGTGTTGTTGATCCATGAGCGAGCTGGAAGACCTTCCCCTGCCACACACTCCCACACTCCAGCTTTTTATTGTAGGTACACAAACACACACACACATACACACACACGTGCACAGGGGCATGGCAGGGGGCGGTAGTATGTTATCTATCAGAAGTGCTGAACCTCTTTCAGCCCAAGGGCTAAATTAAATTCCTGAGAAGCTTTCAGGGGCTGCTAGGTACATATGGGGTCCAAAATACATAAAAATACTAAGTTTTACCAGTAGTAAGAGCTTTAATTATATTTTTTAATATTATCATTTTAACTGCAGCCAGAGTGGGTGAATTTGTTTATGTTGATTTTTATGTTGATATTCTGTCATAATTTATTTATATTGATATTTGTATTTTATTTTATTTATGTAAACCATCCTGAGGCTTTTGCAATAGGATGGCATATAAATATCACAATAAATAAATAAATAAATAAATAAATAGTTTTAGAAGAAATTTTCCATCCTTTTACAATGAAGGAAACACTATGCAAAAGCTGGGAAATCACCAAATGGTCCAAGACTGGAAGAAGGGGGCATAAAGATGTTGACAGCCCTGGAGAGTTGTATTGGGCCCCAGCGAGGGCCGATAAAGTTTGTTGCCACTGTTTTATACCACCACCCCCCACACACACACACACAGAGAGAGAGAGAGAGAGAGAGAGAGAGAGAGAGTTTCATATTTTCACATTTCAGAGCTCAGGTGGTGCTCCAGAAGGAATGCTCTGGGGGACCTAAGCACTGCGTAACTGAAGAATGACCCTTAAATGTGCACCCCGAAATTCGCATTCAAGTGGTCATGCTTTATTTACACCAGCTACATCAGAAAATTGGCTGATACAGGTTAGACTTTTACTTGAAGTCATTTCATTTGTAAATTAATTCTCCGGCAGGCATACATCATCAGCTCTGCATATTTCTCTGGAACTTGTAACATTAGTTTATGAAAATTGCACTCTGATGTATGCAGATGACAGACATTTGGATATATGACCTTGTGAGACACACTGAACTAGGTGGCACCAGCTGAAGGGGTGGAGGGGAATCAGTTTTACCTATTTCTCTCCTGGACCAAGGTGATATCAGAACGTCAATGTGTACAAAAGCTAGTGGGTATGGTAGAATCTCTTTCTTATGTCTTGTTAGCCATGATTACAATTATTGGGTGTCCCATATTTTTGCTCTGTATTTTTAATTGCACTGCTTACTGAATGTCTTTTGCCATTTCAAACTGTTGTGCACCACTCTGAGTTGGGCATTAGAACAGTAGGGGTGTAGCCTCACATTTGGAGGCACCTGGTCATCCAAGGCAAGGCGGGAGGAGCCGCAGAGGTAATCTTTTCCTCCTGGTCCTCCTGCCCTGCAGCTGGTCCTAGATGAACTTTTCAGCCTGCACTTTGGAGGGGGAGAGAAGGATTCTGCAGGAGGTCCCCTCCCCACTAGATCTGCCTTTCCTGCTCCTCAAGGTCACCTTCCAGACCTCGGAGGGCAGCCAGCACAATTCTGCCTGTGCTGCCTATGAGGGGCTGGTTCAAACCTCGAAGCTTCCCTTGCACTGACCTTGGAAGTGGGGACTCAGCAGCCGATGGGATGCTTGCCCAGGGACCCTAGGATTCCCCTCTTCATCAGCACATGGTGGCTGGCTGCAGCTGGGGCACCGAAGCACCGAAGCTCATGTGGTGCAGCCACGTGGAATGGCTTTGCTCGTGGCTGAATACAGCGCAAACATCTCCACCTGCATTTCATAAACAGCGATGGGGACCTGCTTCTGAGTTCTTCTATCCCCAGCGATTCCAAATAGCCGATGGCTCCCTTCCCCACACTAATACCTCTGCATTACACTTTGAGTAAGAAACCAGTGTACTGCTATGAATGGATGGCTCCATCATTTTGGTTGCTTTGTTTCTCATTTTTTCCCCAGGATCATAAGTTCAGTTTGTATCGAACTGTGAGAATCACTCCAGTCCTAGGTTAATTTCATCTTGAAGTCAGAGAGTTAAACAAAATGACATTTCTATAAACATTTGCCAGCAGTTTTGTGCAACTTTCTCCTTACATGCCATTTTTGTATGTACCTTTGCATAATCACCGAGGAAGGCCTTGGCAGTTCTAGGCGGCCTATAAATACATGTAAATAAATAATATACACAGTGTACAAGCAGCTTTCCTTTATATAATGCATATCGAAACAGGTTTTTTGTGTGGTATATATACATGTTTTAAGAATTGGAGAACTCCATCGCAATATTTGAAATGGTGCAAATTTCAAAGGATTGCCTGAGTTTCAGAGTGTGTGTTGGCTTGTAAGTGCAGAATCAGGTAAATTCACATTCAAGTGTGAGCTGAAGGGATTCTGCCCTCACCCCTGCCTGCTCCCTTCACTTACTCCACCTATTATAGCACTCGAGAAAGATAGGCTAACACCGCCAGCCACACAGAGAAAATCCAACATTTGAACAAGAGACTAGCATCCATCCTATATATCCCAGCACCTTCTGCTCTTGTAATGAGATCAGATGCACTGAGTGATGCCTTAGTGTTGGGGTGGGCAGAAAGGAACATTTCCAGATGTTTGGCCTTAAGCTTCCAAAAGCCCCAGAGCCAATTGTCAGGAATGCTGGGAGTTGAAGTCCAACGCATCTGAGCATCCACCTTCTCCCCAGCCCTCCGTGTTCATGCCATGCGTAGCTACTTCGTGGCCTTGCACATTGCATTGGCATGTGTGCATGCCCTTCTTGTGAAGTTTAACTTCTGCACCAAGACTTCCACTGTGCTCTAGCAGCCGAGACGGTTTCACAAAGCATCTCCAAAGGACAGAAACAATGGTGATTCGAAAGACTGGTGTGACTGGGAACCTGCCGATGGCCACTCCCCAGTGAGGGGCCCAGCGGAACTGCTTAGCTGCCTCCCCTTGTGGTGCGCTCTCTCCCCAGGCAATGGTGTGCAATGCATCCAAAGGGGCATGGCAAGCAAGCAGGCAATGGTGACGGCAGTGAGAAGCAGCTCAGTCCATGCAAGGAAGGAAGGAAGGAAGGAAGTCCATGCTCTTGCCCAAGCCAGTCCCCTCCATACCTGCTGCTAGAGATGCTGCGGTTTGCTGAATCTCTTCTGACTGTGATTTCCATCACGTCAGGTACGTTTCATTCCTGCCTGTTGATGGAATGGGATTTTTTTAGCCAGAATTCCATTCTACTTATGTCAATTTGTGTTAATAATGAAAAGCCAGAGAGGGCAAGAGTGCTGGACTGGGACTCAGGAAATCTGGGTTCTAGTCCCTGCTCAGGCATGGGTGACTTGGAGACAGTCACAGACTCTCAGCCCAACCTACCTCACAGGACTGTTGTTTTGAGGATAAGATTGAGAGAAGGAGAGTTATATAAGCCATTTAGAGTTCCTTGAAAGGAAAAGACATACATATAATAGATAATAAACAACTAGCATTAACATGGATATGCAGAGATGCTGATGCACATTAGAAGTCAGGCACCCTTGCACAACTTCCTCCTTCCAGGAATAACCTGGTCCACAAATGCACAGAATTTACATGACTTGGAAAAAGGAGGCAAGCTTTGGGCAGGATTTCTAGACATTCCAATTCACTGGAATCTGTTGTGGCATTCTCCAGCTTCCTTCCCTTGCACTACCACTGCTGATCTACCAGGATACGGCATTCCGGTAGAAAATAAGGGCCTCCTCTATGAAAAGTGGCACATACGAGATAAAGAGCCCAGTGGCCAATGTTCCATGTGGACTGCTCGGCTCACGCGCATGCGTATCATGCAGGGGTGGAAGGAGAAAGGCAGGCAAGGCAGGGAGATCCGTGTGAGCTAACAAGGCTTCATCTTTTGCTGAGAGCTGTGAAGAAACAGGTCACTGAGTCCTGACACTGCAATCGCTACGCTTTGACACAGCCTCCTCGATGCTGCACCAGCCCTCCCTCCAGTAAATCAAAGGGATATTTTTCAGCCAATGAGACAGATGGAGGAGATTTCTTTGCAAGACGCAGCCAGATTGCTATCAGTACAGCATGTCAGCATGACAAACATCATTCGAGCAATAACTTGGAGCGACTCGGTGTTCTCCCTTCCCACCACAGTGTCTTTGGAGATTTTTGGGGGGCCAATGATTTATAATACCCCCCCCATCCTGGGCTTGGAATACAGTGGAGACCTCGGAGTGTCTCGTAAATCAAAAAACAGGACGGTCCTTATACTCTCATTATTATTCTACGAGAGCGATGGAAGACAAGGAGCTATAAAACTGTCTTCAGTGCTAAGTTGTTTCAGCTGGATTTGGTGCCAAAGAAAAAGAAAAGAAAAAATCTAGGTCTTTGGAGACGGGCATAATTGGAATAGGATAGATAAGTAGGAACAAGCATAAAACTTCCATCTTGATATCCAAGCCATAGCAAGAGTTTGCATATCATTTCCTTAGATGGAGGAGGCAAGAAAGGAGAATGAAGGAAAACTACCACAAATCATTTTAGTTTCTTGACGCAGATTAAAAAATGGCAGGACAACACTGTTAGTAGGGACCAGAAACTTGCAGCATCCACAGACACAGAAATGCTTTCCTTGGCACCATGGTGTGGTTCAGTGGTATGAACTGGAAACTCTGATCCTGACCCATATCAAGGAACTGGTATGAACTGGAAGCCCGTCACCATCAGTTGCAAGCATGCATCTGAAACCCTGCACGTGGGGAAGTCACACGCAGGAGAGTGGATGGGAGCCAGGAAACAGCAAGTGGAGAAAGGTTAAGATGCTCTGGTCCCCAGGCTTCCCTTTCTGGAGTTACCTCTCTAAAACAAGAAAAAGGCTATTTTCTAATAGGTGTGAGTGTGTGTGACAGATTTCTTTATTCATTTATTTAAAACTTTTATACACCGTCCTATACAGAAAAGTCTCAGGATGGTCCAACAACAAAGGCATAGCATAGTATCTATGATAAAAGCCTGACTAAAATAAAAATTAAGTCTTAAAATAATGGGGAGAAAAAGGTTTTGGCCTGGTATGGAAAAGAATAGTGTCAATGCCAGACACACCTCCTTGGAGAGCATGTTCCACAGCTGGGGTGCCACCGCAGAGAAGCCCCTTCTCCAGGAAGCCACTCTCCTAATCTCCTTCAAAGAGGGCTCCCAAAGAAGGACCTCCAACTGAGATCTTAGGGGGCAGGCAGACACATATGGAAGGAGATGCTCCTTCAGGTAACCAGGTCTCAAAAAGGTTAAGGCTTTATAAGGTTAAGTCTGGACCCCTTAAATTGGGTCCAGACTTCAATCGGTAGCCAGTGTAGGTGGTAAAGGACTGGCATTATGTGAGCATATCTGCCTGTCCCTGTTAACATCCTGGCTGCTCTATTTTGGACCAGCTGAAGTCTCCAGACCATCTTCAAGGGCAGCCCCACATAGAGTACATTACAGTAGTCCAGCTGGGAGCTTACCAGGGCATGGGCCACCGTTGCTAGGCTCTGCTCATCATGTAAGGGTGCAGTTGATGAACCAGCTGAAGCTGAAAGGAAGCGCTCCTCGCCACCACAGCCACCTGGAATTCCAGGGATAGCTCTGGGTCAAGGAGAACTCCCAAATTGTCCTTGTGGGGGAGGGGGGTGAAACCCTGCCCAGGACAGGGCAAAAATCACTTACCTGGAAAGCTGAACCACCCACCAACAGGCCCTCCATCTTGTCAGGATTAAGTCTCATTTTATTGGCCCTCATCCAGCCCATCACAGCAGACAGACACCGGTTCAGGACAGCCACTGCCTCACCTGGATTGGATGTAAAGCAGAGGTAGAGCTGGGTGTAATCAGCACACTGGTGACTCTGCAGCCCGAACCCCAGATGAACTCTCCCAGCAGTTTCATGTAGATGTTAAATATATATTTGGCTCCTATTCCAGTTTCCCCTTCCAGCGTTTGCAATTTCTAGGATTCCTGACCATTTGATCATATTTACTGGAGCTAATGAAAGTTGTTGCTGAAATAATCTGAAGGGCACCAGGTTGAGCAAGACTCCTCTAATCCAAAGCGCTATTAACACCTGCTCATCATAGGGGCTGGTTTGAACATCCTAGTTAGGATCAGAAAAAAAATGTGCTTGCCACCTTGAAGCTTTTTTTCTTTCTGCAGGTAATTCCATGTGTATTTCCAGATGTATTTTTCCAGATGTATACATCAATTGTGTGCATCTTCGAAATGTATGTATCTTCCATTGAAGTCTATGCATGCACATTTTATACATATTTAATGTGCATTTTTCAAAAGTATGATACTAAGCACATTTTTTTTCTCAGTCCGCAAATTACATTTCAAACATAAACATGTATGGGCTTGACCTTGTATGGTCTGGAAGGTGCAGAGCATGTGAGTCCTGAATGAAAACAACCTGAAGAGAATTTCTTAGACATCCCCAGCCCCAATTCCCTGGGATGCCCAGAGAGGCCTCTGGGGCCTCAGGAAGCTGCCAACACAACCCTCCAAGTTGTTCCAGTGATATTTCACCAGAAGGAACTGAGGACTAAGATACTGTCTTACTGTGGTAAAAAGGTTTACCACAAATTTTAAAAACAATTCATTGTAACAAGACAACAATTTAAGTTAAGAGTTTGGAGAAGTCAGGGTCAACAAGTTTTTGGTAGCTGTCAGAAGCATGTGATTGCCAGTGCCTGCTGTAACTCAGACGACATCCATTGCATATATTAGTGAGAATAGCATTAAAATGTATTATATTTGGGAAATTGCTTGCCATATGTGCATATGAGGCAAGTACCTAAAAAGTGCATGTTTGAAGAGAAATGGATACAAAAATGCCTGCATTTTTAATTTTTTTTCAGGTGAACAAGATTGGAAAATTTCTCAGGGTTTAGGATGAACTGAGGTTGGGATAGGAAAAAATGAGAAACAAAGAGAAACCAGCAAGGGCAGATGTGCCTTTCCTTATTGTCAAGCACCCTTCTCCTCCGCCCTGACTCTTCCTCCAGGTCTCAGTGGAGAGTTGCTGGGTATTGCTCCATAGCGATGGCCTTCTTTTGCCCTTTCCAAGCCTTGCTCATTTCCCAGGAACCTGCCTTCAACTGCGGAAGACCAATGGCTCTCCACGCTCTCCACCAACTGGCAGTATCTGCTTAGGATCTGGGTGCTGGGTATTGTATCTGGGGGTCTTCTGTGGCAGGGCACATTCTAGTCCAGCAAGCTGTAACCTTTCTTCTCTTTGCATGCAAGTGGCCATCCAATTACCCTCGCTTCTCGCTCATGAGCCGCAAGCGCTGGACAAACACCACAAGATAGCATTCTGGCACTCCATCACTTTTGCAACAAGGTCATCTCACCTCCAGGTTCCTGGTGCAGACATCAGTCTCCTGGAGTCTCACAGCTCCAGCCCCCCCTTAACTCTTTCCTCACACCCTCATTGAGGTCCAGGTCCTGGAACAAATATGGTTCTACTTCACACTACTAAGCAGGCATTCTTGCAACAGCACAAGCCCCTTAAGAATTGGCATCCCAAGGAATGGTTGAATAGCTACTGCAGTGATGACAAGGGTGTGTGTGTGTGTGTGTGTGGTAGGGCAAGTTCACCCTAAGTTTGCTAAAATATTAAACACTCTACAAGTGAAGTGGCACGTATAATTTGTAATATTTACACTTTTACATAACAGGCTTAGGGGAGAAAACAAATTACATAAAAATCCATTGAGTTTGATTGTAAAGTCATTTCACTACTTTTACATAAATAATTAAATCCTGTTTACAAGATGATATTATTGCTGGCATGCAATTTCTCTTGGAGAACTATGTCAGGTTTGCAATAGTAAATTAATGCTTACAGGTTTATGTGTACACGAACAGAAAAACCTTGTTAAATATACATAAGATTGAAGTGGAGTAAATTATTGAACAATATGTGTTCAAAACAGCACTGTTTATTATTATGGAGGTGCCCATTGTAACTTTTTAGATGTGAAAAGGGTTGCATTTTCCATATCCAAAAGGAATAATACTTTACATTTATAAATGAATATATTCCATCCAGCCACTAAACTCGACTAAAGGGCATGTAGCTGCAAATCATTTACTGGAAGGTCAAAAGTTAGCCCGATAATTATTTTATGATTCTACTCAATTCTTTTTTTAAAAAAGAGCAAATAATTTAGTACAGTATATTTACATAAAACAAATGGAAAGAGTTTAATGTTGCTATTACTCAAGTTTCTTCTTTTCCTCCAGCTGAAAATGCTCTAGCCAATATATACCCAACTTAAACATTCAGTCTGCATTTTTATACCTTGGGTTCTCAAGGTATAACAAGGTCGGGAACAGATCTCTGAGTGCAGAGCGAGGAACCTGCACTCCAACTCTCCTTGCCTGCTGCCGGGAAGGAGGAGCAAAGGGGTTCCATTCCCTGAGATCTGTATTCCTCCTTACATTTATTGTGCTCTTCGTATTGAAACATGTTATTATTTATTTATTAGAATGTATCCTGGTTTTCACTTGCAAACTCAAAGTGGCTTGCAGCATTCTCCTCCTCCCACTTTCTGTTTTATCCCACAACAATAACCCTGTGAGGTAGGTTGGTTGAGAGTCTGTGACTGGCTCAGTCGGCTGCATGGCTGAGTGGGGACTGGAACCCGGGTTGCCTGAGTCCCAGTCTCCCATCGGAACCAGTACACCACGCCAGCTCTCATGTGGTGTGCAGTGTGGACAACCCCAGCAACCTTCTGAAACTGCCTTCATCCATTTCTGATGGAGCCGAGCTCTAAAGTCTTGAAACCTAATGGTATGCCTTTTGCACCAAGCCCTGGTTGGTGGTTCTCAACATTCTAGTTATTTATTGATCAATTGATTCCCCTTTTTATACTATGCAATAGCCAAAGCTCTCTTGGTGGTTCACAACAATGTCTACTAAGAAGCAAAGAACCTGCAAGTCTGATTTCGGGATAACTGGGGGTGTATGTGTCAGACAGACTTGAGGTTCTTCAAGTTCCTCAAATTCGACCTCATTCCATCTCATTTTGACTTCTGTCTGGTTCACACTGGAAACTCTGTTCCCCTGCCCCTTTTCACATGAAAATGTGTGCATATTTATGTTGCATTTTTCTTAATCTACATGTCAGCCCACTTTTTGAAATGTATGCATATTTCTCGCCTTGATTATAGTACATTCGTGTGCATTTTTCAAAGTTATGCATTTTATGATGGCATTTTTGTTTTGTTGCACGGATACCAACACAAGCTTATGAAATGTATGGCTCTCAGCCCTTCTGTACCACCCAAACCTGAGGTCAGAGAGGCTCTGGGGATCAACACCCACCAGCTCCTCCTGTCTCGCAGTCACGGCGAAACATGTGACTGCCCAAACTGTGATGGGCCATTTTGAACGGCAGGCAGCATCCAGCAGGAGCAGGGCCACGAAATGCCCCGCTGCTCTCTCAGCCTTCTTAAGGCTTCAGCTGCTGCGACAACAGCTACCTGTGGGAAGTCAGTCCAGCCAGAGAGTCCTGCAGTGCACTCTCCAAGGTGCTGACGGAACTTCTGGTTTACCAAAGGACCGAGTGCTTCATTATATCTAGTCTGGCAGAGACAAGAGGATGAGGCTCTCTCTCTCTCTCTCTCTCTCTCTCTCTCTCTCTCTCTCTCTCTCTCTGTGTGTGTGTGTGTGAGAAAGAGAGAGAGAGAGAGAGACCGCAGAGATCTTAGCCTTTCCTTCAGTTTCTTTATCCTCTCTCTCTGCTTCCATTATTGCACCAGGGGAAGAGGTTGTGAAGAGAAGATCATTCTGTAGCCAAAGACAAACTGAAATAATGTGAACTTGGCTGATCTTTCACAGCTTCTTCCAAAGCATCCCCAGAACTGCGTTCTCCATACAGAGTCATTTAGCCAGCCTCCAGGCCCACTGTGAAATGTCAGTTCAGGGTTGCTCGGCTGAATTTCTCGTGGCGACCTGTCCCAAGCCCCCAAGATGTGGGCATGCTTCAGCAACTCCTAAACAATCCCAGCACTGTTCTCTATTGTGTCTATGTGAGAATTAGGAGTAACCACAGAAGCTACTTAATTATCAGCTAGATCTTCTGTTCTATTTCTTGATTATTCCCCCCTCCCCACTAATAGGAAAGTGGCTTGTTTTATTGAGCTAATAAGAGCGCTTTAAATCCTCATTATCACCATGGTTTTCCAGTGCGGAAAGGAAAGTTGCTCTTTTTGAAGGAGGAGGCCTCAAGAGCAAAATTCATGGAAAGCATGAGGTTATAGTTGTAACTCTTTCTGTGAGACAGTTTTAGTTCGATTTGTCATTCAAAAGGAAGAAAGAGAAGAAAAATATTTAATTCTTCATCTAGCAACAGTCTCCTGGTTAGTTGTGTTAAAATTAATGAACAGATAGACTCACTGAAAGATCCTTCCTAATAGGAAACCTTTTCAACATAAGCCTCTTGTCATAAAAAAGGAAGTAGTCATTGGAGGAAACACTAAGCAATGATTAGAGAGTCTCAAAGGCAAATCACAGTCCCAGATAAGAGCTGCAGGGTTTCTGGATGCTTATTTGTATGGATTTGCCACAGTTACACCCTGCCTTTTTTCATCATGCAGGACAGCTTTTCTCCTCCTCCTCTTCTTCCTGTTAGTCCCACAACAACCCTGTGAGATAAGTTAGGCTAAGAGCCCGTCAGTGGCCCATAGTTAGTCCGTGAACTTCATGACTCAGTGGAACCTGGAGCTCCTGAGGCCCCATCCAAAACTCTATCCGCTATACATCACTGCTCTCTTGTTGGAAGATCTTATTGTTTCCCTTGTAACCCAACTGGCCAGTGAGAAGGGTTCCATAAGATCAGTGGAAAGCAGTATATTGAAGTCCCTGGCACTGACTGGGTGAGGTGAGGTGCTATCACCCGAATCTCAGCCTCAGCAAAATTGCAAGAAAACTTTCAGGAGGAAGCTATATGCAGGTCAGCTTTGGATAGACGATGCAACGTTTGGCCGGGACTGACCTGGAAAGTGGGAAAACAGGCATATAAGGAGGCCAAAGCATGAGCGGGGCTGAAGGAAGGGGAAAGAGCAGGCAAGAAACAATAACTTGAAGACAGCTCAACTCTAGAAGAAATGGACTATGGAGATAAGGCTTTTCTCACCTCACACATATGTGCCAAATAAAGTTTCACATGTTCTGGGCCATTAAAAGTAGCAGCGCTAGAATTTATCTACAGCAACTAGGAATGTTCAAATGGAGAGAAAGCTGTTCCACTGGTGATCTGAAGATTTTCAGCTGACTTTCATGCCACCTTCCACCTGTATGCAGGCATAGAATTTGCACAGAAGTATTAGTGTGCATTTGTATACATTTGCATTCATGCAAATCCAGACTCCTGGGAATGCATAGATCATCCAAATATGCACAGATATTCCCATAAACTTCATACTTTACACATAAACTTCAAATAACTTCATACACTGTATTTCAAACTTTATGGGGGTATTTATGCATGTTTGATTGGTGTATTTATTTTGCATATTTTTCTGTATCTAAATTTGTGCATCTTAAAAATTCACTCTACAAGACCCACACATTCCATGCAACTTGGGAAAGCTACTCTTCTGCAGAATATTTAGGGATGACTGAGAGAAATCTGGACTTATGTCCATTGTGGATTTTTCTGACCCCCCAAATTTGAACCAAAGATCTGTGTTCACTGGTTGCATGCATCTAGTATATATGTATAGTAATGCAATTTCAGTTGTTTTCCCAAAGGTAAATGGAATCCAGATTTGTCTGGGACAATATTCCATCCCTATTGATTCTCACTTTTCTACCTTCAGGCCCTGTTGCAGGATCCTGCTCACATACAGCACCTATTTAAAAGGTAATCATGCAGGACTCCAAAGCCATAAGACCATCCTGCCTTCAATATTGCTAGGAAGGCAGAAGCCTAGACATGGTCACAACTCTTTAAAGATGCAAATTGAGAATCAGCCATCATAACAAGAGAGTTCTGTTAATTCTCTTATGAGTATGCAGATTTCAGTACCGACTTTTGCTAGGCTTATTTGTTTTATTTAGCAATAAATTTAATACAGGCTCCCTGAAGCAAAGAGACAGATGGACTATAAACTTTGCATTTTTAGTAGCTTTAGTTACTAGGTTAGTGTATTTTTTATCCCTGCTTAAATTATATCTATGTGACTTTATATTGATTCAATTCTGGCTTTTAAAAAGTGGTCTCTGTGACTGTATTAGAAGCTGCAGGGGTTCATTGGATTTGCCCATGCCAACTTCTTTTTCTGTGCCCAGGTGGACTAAGCTCCAATGGCTACATTAGAAATCATACACTGGACATCAGTACGCTTTTGGCATCATGCGATCGACTCACTGCCCACGGGAGACTATTGCAGGAGGGACCTGTGAACCTGGCCAATGCAGCCCTGGCTGTGCTCCGACACAGGGCAGACCCCCTTCTACATCACAAGTACACTGGTGACTGCATGTGTCCACAACACATACCTTGTAAGTGAGGTGGCACTGAATGTGCAGCACACCACCTACACCTGGCAGATTGTACCCATCAGGGCCAGAGTCAGTGACTGGCCCAAAGTCACCACGTGAGCATATTGGCTAAGTGGCAACTAGAACCCAGATCTCCCAAGTCTCAGTCCGACACTTCCGCCACAACACCATAATTGCATACACAGGCCAGGCAGCTGCCTCTACCATTCCACTGTCGGAGACACAGTCAGTATTTGCTAAACATAGGTGGGCAGTTGTGTTAAGATCTGGGTACCCTGAAGGCTAAGACAGCTCAGTGTTACCTTCCTTATATCTCTTCACTCATTTCTCTGCATACTGGTACTCCACCCCATCTGAGAATGGTGGCTAAAACCAGCGCAGTGGTGTCAGCTCAAGCTATCATGCCACTGCAACAAACTTCCTTGACCTGATGCCTTCCAGATATTTGGATCCTGGTCAATACGCAGGAATCCTAGAAAATGTAGTCCAAAGCATCAGGGGGCACCAGGCTGGGGAAAGCTCCTTTGCAACCTTAGGAGTTGCCTTGGAATGGCCCAGCGTTTGTGACCTGATGCGCTTACTAGTTCTTGCACCTTATCTGGTCCACTCCTTCACTTAGACAGTTGGCTTGGACTACAGTCCACCTGCCATCTCCGAGGCCCTAACATTCAGGGAAATATAATTTTCCTCTCTTTATCCAGATCCATTTCATAAGCTTTATTATGAATGGACTTACGGAATACTTTCCAATAAGTGGGCATTAGCTAATGCTGAACTGCAATAGAATTACTATGGATTAACATATTACAGACCTATTAAAATCTAATGAGTATGCCATGATTAATGCCATTATGAGGAATACCAAAGGAGTTAATGATGATTACCCACTTTACAGCAAAGTATTTGAGTTTCATTATCAATGACTGGATGGCTTCTCTTGGAACTCAGGCTGGATGCTGCCATCTGACAACATCTGCGCATGTGTTTGGGGCATGGGATTTGTGCCGTAGCTTGGAACAGAGATCTCCTTTGTTGTGTTCCATGCAACCAAGAGGGAGGGAGGGAGGAAGAGCACTGCAGCCCAGCTGTGTTGAAACTAAATGGGCTTTGCCAGGAAAGAGTATGGACAGCCATGGGGTTTTGTTTTTTAAATTCTCAGATGCATATAAAATTACTGGAAAACAGAAGCCCCACTCTGAGATACGCATAATATAGGAGTGTTTGGCTCTCTTTCAGCTCCACTCTGGAGAAATTCCCTGGGGCCACGGACCAGTGTGTGCACAGCAAAAGGGATGGGCTGTGGCAACCCGGCTGGGCCAAAATCCACAAAACGCCAGCCTATTTTTGCTTGCGGCCCTTCCTGCCTCTGACCGAGCCTTAGAAAAAGCACTGGACCTTTTAGAATGGGGCTGATGGAGCAATGCCCCAACATATTTCATATTTTTAACCTCCTTTTCAGAAGGTGTTGTTCCCCAGTCACTGGCTTTTGCCGTGAGAACAGAGCACTGCGCAGGTGATGCGAGAGATCCAGAAAGCTATGGGGTAGGAGATGCTGAACGAGACTGACGGGACTTATGGAAGGACTGCAGGGAGCTCGGGGGCAGAGCGGCTGCTGCACACCTGCTCTGGGAGAGCCCCATTTCCCAGTGCTGGCGCCTCTAGCAGGACTGACCCTACCATGGGCAGAGGGAGTGCTTGCCTCAAGGAGCAGAGGCTGGAGGTGGTGGCAAGGTGCTGCATGAGAGAGTTCTGTGCACCACGTGCAGTGATGTAAGCCTCTCTCTCTCTCACACTCACACACACACACACAGACAAAGAGTTCCTTTGGGGATGATGGAAGCTGCTCTCCCATCGCCAGTGTTGCGATAAGAGTCAATAGACTGACCAGTAAGGTTTATACATAGAACGGGGGATGAGGGGCCATCTTGTTCTCTGACTTGGTCAACCAAGTATCTCAGGAAGGCCCTAATCGTCAGCTAAAGGACCAGGCAGCAGGTGAAGAGGCAGCCCCTCTGGTCTGGCCCTCCAGGCTGAGGGCTGCTGCCAGCTGGAAGAGCCATCACAGCACACACAGCTGACTTGGGGTAAGAAGGGTTCCTGTGTCTGCTTTTCTACAGCAGCATCTCTAAGCCAGGGCTGTAGCTAGTGGGGCGATCTAGTCCCTCAGGAATACTCTGGATCCCTTCCTCAATTTCCAACTTTCATTAGAAGCACGGAGTGAGCATATGTAAAGCTTTAGCCCTTTCTTCTAGGGGAGACGTAGACGTGAAATTGTGCAGGCAATGTTCTCCTGAATTGCTCACTAAAAAGAAATGCAATCAAGTAACTTTAAACATTATTAGGCTACTGGTATTTATATTCTTGCTCTACTTCAAGGATTCAGCACCCCCTTGGGCCCTTGCACCAAAAATGCCTGGCTATGAGTTTGCTTGCGATTTCCCAGACCCAGAGAATCCGAGCGACACTCAGGCAGGGTTCTTTGCAGTTTTTTACATCAATAAGCATTGTTTCCCCCAGTTACTAATATGCATTTTCCACCCTATTTCTTCCTTTGTCCTTTTGGTCAGGATGGTGAAGTTGCAAGGTTCGGCCTGGCGTTTCAGGGGAAGTCATTGTATGCAGCCTCTTCTAATGAACTCTGCATGATGGTTGTCAGAGTGAGCCAGATGCAGTTCATCAAGAATTGAAAGTGTACTGACATGTTCTCTGTCTTATTGCAGACTGGGGATCACACTGGGGATTCTCCCCTCTGTTCCCTACGCAAAACGACAGCCCTTGCAGAATCAAGTGGGCACAGGGTGTGCAGGGGAGCACCCAGGGTCTGCAGCAACTCTATAAAAGTGACAAAGAAGAAAGCTTTCCACTGTTGTGTATTTATATTTATATCCCACCATGTTTTCCTGCAAGGAATCTAATGTGGCTTACATAATCCTCCTCTTCCTCTCTGTTTTATCTACACAACAGTCCTGCAAGGGAAGCTGAGCCAAGCCAAGGGTCAGTGGCTGACCCAAAGTCACACAGTGAGTGTCATGACCAAGGATGCACCAGAACCCAGCTCTCCCGAGTCCCAGTCCAGCATTCTCATTGCTATGCCACACTGGTTCTCATATCATGGCTGGGTCCACAGTTTGAGGCAGTACATCTGGAACCTGCTTGGCTTTCTGCACAGAAGTTAATCTAGTGCAGCCCAGAGCAAACAGGATATGTCCTTAGCAAACTCTGGAATAGCCAGATGCCAAACAGACCCAAATGCACAACTGAAATGAATGAAATTGGTTCACATATCAGATAAAGTGCAGAAAGAATACTAGTGCTCAAAACATAGCAGCTTGCAAAGCAGGATGGCTGTTTCAGAATAACCAAAAAATAAAAAAGGAAATGAATCCCCAGGAAAGGACGAAGGAGGACAATTTGAGTGAATTTGCATGTTTTTGCAAAATTAGAAGTAACTATTATAATTAACAGAAATACAGTCCCTCATAGAGCAGAGGACTGGGCTCTGTGTGCTTGCCTGTGCAATCTGCTGCTCATTGCTGGGCAACCCTTCCTCAGGTTTTCATCTTTAAACCAGAATTGAAGAGAGCCACCTTTCGAGGAGAGGGCTCTCCTGCGGCATCCCTTCAAATTTCCAGGATGGCCTGCTGGAAAACAGGGTGCACCATCTTAAGAGTGGGTTGCCATCTTAGTCTTTTCAGATGGCCACCAAACCATCCCAGTTTCTTTTCAGAAGAAGTGACTGAATCTGGCCAGTTTGAAACTAACTACTCCTTGACCGCTTACCCCTCTCCACTTTCAGTCCTGAGGAATACCCAATTCTCATTCATAGTTTTAGGACAGGGGGTGTGGAACATCAGGCCCAGAAGCCACGTCAGGACGTCTAGGGTCTCAGGCCAGCTTTCTCTGGGGTTTCCCAGAAGGCCGCACCCCCCTTTCCCTGGCCATTAATCAGTTGGTGCTTTCTCAGCTTTTGTGCAGTTTTTTTCACCGCCTCATTCTAAGAGCTTGAAATGCCTCTTGAAAGGTTTAATTACTAGCAGTATAAGGTTTATGCTCACATATGCTGATCATTTTGGTATCTTGGTCCTACCCACCACTGGATAGTGGCTGCTGAGAAAACCTCCTTGTGGAATTCAGCCCTTGGGCAGGAAGACATGGAACGCCCTTCTTGGGAAATCATAGAATCACAGAATAGTAGAGTTGGAAGGGGCCATGAAGGCCATTGAGTCCAACTCCCTGCTGTTGCAGGCACCACATTACACCATCCCACTCAGATGGCTGTCCAGTTTCTTTCTGAATGTCTCCAGTGCGGGAGAGCCTACCACCTCTCTAGGCAACTGGTTCCACTGTTGTATTGCTCTGACAGTGAGGAAGCTTTTCCTGATGTCCAGCCTGAATCTGGGTTGTCACAACTTGACTTGATTATTCCATGTCCTACACTCTGACATCAGCAAGAAGAGATCTTAGATTATAGATAGAGGGTTATCTATAATCATTTAAATGATTAAATGGAAACAGGGCAGACCCCAAAATGGCAGCCAACCTTTTTGGATAAGGCATTGGAAACGACTGAGCCACAATATTCCATCCAAATTCCATTTCCGGGGAGCAGAAGTTCTGATTTGGGGAATATGAACTGTAAAGCTTCTTTTGCTGCCACTGACAATATGGCTCAAAAGCAGAGTAATGGATCAAGTGATATTTCTTGTTATATATCTTTCCACAACTGAGAATTATTGTCTGCAGCATATAAAGATCCCTCCAATTTACATTTATATCCTTCAGCTTCAACTTCATTCATATTTTTAGCTGCACAATGTTTTAAGTATATCACATTCATGCTTGCTATTTGAGAGACTTTCTGCCAAAACCAGCCTCTGGTGTTTGGCTTTTTCTAGAAGGCTGTTCACTTGAAAATACCAGGTTTTTTTAACTTTAAAAATGACTTCATATCTCATTTTATTATTTTTGAACCTTGCAGGATTTGTTCTATTTGGAGTTTTACATCCTCATTTCCTGTCAGGTCTATTAAAATTGATTTCCGCCATCAGCAAGAGAAAGATAATACAAAATGGGCTCCTGTAAGGAAAGAGAGTAGAGACAAAAACCCTTATTCCCATGGGGGTCATTACAAACTCTTATACTATGTGAAGGGGCCTTTTCCTTGTTGTTCTCCTCAGAAAAGGTCAACTTATCCCCTGGCCAATTCTGGAACAAGAATGCATGTCAAGCAAACCTGTGAGATATGCTGAGACATGGGTGAAAATAAATATGGTAGGATCATGAGCCATCAAAACGAACAAGGGAAAATTAACTTAATATTTGTCCACATGCAAAACTGGAATATTTACAGGTGAAGAAAGATGGTAAGATTTGCCTCCTAGAGCCAAAATAGGCATTGTGTTAAATCTGTATCTAGCAGCTGTAGCTTTTTAAAAATCCATCTGAAGAAGGTGCAAGAGCCCAAATCTAAATATTAAAGATCTCCATTCTTAGACCCTGAACCTACTCTGCATAAAATGTTCAAGCAATGTCTTTCTTTGGCCCTTAAACACATGAAGGTCCACAAGATTGTGGACTGAATCAACTTTTCCTTTCAATGGCAGAACTGAAGTACCAACAGCTCAAGTACACCAGCTTGTCCTCCTCATTTTGGTGGGCGTGTGTGGCTTACCTGGGATGGAGGGCGGGCGGCAGCAACAACCCAGGAAGCACTGGGCAGCTTGCTGCAGCGGCCATTTAAATACCCCACAGGGCCCTAGAAAGATGCTCCACTGGGAATAATGAAGGAAATGTGGATGTGGCTAGACAGGACCACTCAGTGCTCATCAGAGTATTAAGGCAGAATTCCCTTCATTTTAAGGCAGCATTCAGACGCTATCGGTTGTAGGCTAGGATGACCCCATGCCCTCTTGGGAAGAGAACAGTCCTCTTTTTGAAGGTGTGTCCTGTACTTTGAAAGCATTTTGTACTTAAAGCTGCCAGGTTCAAGTCCAGCTGAAGAACCCCCAGAAGAAAAGAGCTGGACTTCCCCATCATGCTGACTTAAACCATAATTATGTATTCATTTACAGCCAACCACATATATTAGCATATGGAAACAGGTACTCTCTCCTGTCCTTTATTCTGGAGATGCAGGTCCTCTTGTCTGGTGACTCTCAAGGGGTGACATGGTCCATGGCACTGGGACTCTGGCTACAGTCCAGGGATGCCAGGTGCTAAGATGGCCGTGTGCCTTGTAATCTCAGGGGTTGAGCCTCTTTTAGCCTGAGGGCCAAATTCTATTATGGCGAAGCTCTGGTGGAAGACACATACCCACAGGAGTTGGGTCTGAAGGCCAAATGGCACAGGATCAGTGGCAAAAAGGCCAGAGTCAAAATACCCAGCAAGTTTTAGGGTAACTCTTCCTCCTACCAGTAACAAAGTTTCGGAATAAGTGTTTTAAGATCTTATAATGGGCAGGAAGAATGTGGCAGGAAGCAGAAAGGGGTGGAGCCATTTGCAAAGCCCAGGTGGCTTCAACTTACAGGTCGAAGGTTGGGCACCCTTGCAGTAACCCTGCATATTTTGTGGAATTGTGAGGTTCCTGCGCTGAAGCACTATTATGGTGTGTCAGGTACCAAGCAGCACATTGAACAGACAGGTCTTGCTGAGGGCCAGAAGGGGATAGAGATGGGCAGGTATCACAGACTGGCCAAACTGGCATTAATTATGGAATTATGCAATTATGCGATGCAACATTCAGGGAATTTTGACAGAACAATCACATTCCGTGACAGGTTCCTCTACCTGGTGGGCATATGGCTTCCTCAATAAATCTCTTCAGGGTTACAACTCCCTGGCTGACCTCACAGGACTGTTGTAAGGATAACACAGACTTCCCCCCCCCCATCCCCACCCTAGGTATTTCATCAGAAAGTCCTTAAACGAGTGGTGAGAAATATGTCGAATAAACAAGAAAGTCAGAAATGAGGGTGTCAGGTGTCCTGACACCCCTGGTTGGCAGATAATAAACTCTGTGAGAAGAGAGGGCTCTAGGAGAGAAGTGCCTGCAGGGACGGGAAAGGAAACCAGGAAGTTGGCCTTAACGATGTCTGTCAGAATAAAGGCTTCGTTTGCAAGGAGGAGAACCGGGGTCCTTCTCCTGCCCCCTTCCTGCCCCGCAGTTGGAGGCAGAAGGCAGAGACAGATGGGTCCCTGTAGCCTTGCCTTTCTGAAGAGTCCCCGCCACCTAGCGGCTGCCTTGAGGCAAGGGAGACTTTGCCTGCCTTTACAAGAGAATAATTTAACGCCACTTCCCACTTAAGCACCATATCTACAGGGCGTGAAATTAGTTCCAGCAAGCAGCTAATAAAAATATTTAGCAATTCGCTAGTCTTTAAATCGACCCCAGAATATTTCCTTTATTTGCACCACTGCTTGTTTCTTCTCCTTCTAATATTTGATGATCAAACCAGAACAGCCCTGCTGAAACCGTCAGACTCCAAAGTTATATTCTTATGCAAAACATTGCTTAAAAACACCAGTTCAGAAGCAAATATCTGAAATATCTCATACAAATATCATGTGCTGCTTTTCCACTAAATAGGTCAGGGGATTGGGAAGCTGTATCCTGCCAGAGGTTGTTGGACTTCAACTCCCATCAGCACCAGCCAACAGGATAGCAGATTATGGAAAACGTAGTCCAACATCTGGAGAATCACTGAGTGCCCTTCCCCCCAGTGTAGATAAATGTCATGGCTTAAGTCCATTAGTGACAGATCTCCATTCTTACAGGGACAACCTTGATTTTCCATTGTTAGGAAAACAACATCCATATTTTGATCCTCATTACAGTGGCGGCCAGAGAGACCCACATACAAACCTCCCTTGGCCATGAAGTTCATCAATGACCATGGGCCTATTTTTCCACCAAACCTACCTCACAGGGCTGTTGTTAGGAGGCAGGAAAACTTTGTTCTGGCTTGCTATCATGCAAGCATGTCCTGCTCATGTCCACCCGTGTGAATGTGAGCAAGAGCAGAAGGTTGGTGCATTTTTTGCAAGAGCTAGGATTTGTGCTTGCATTTAAAGATGTGCACTTAAAGCAAGCCTGAGCTTTTGGAAAGATTCGCTTCTGCAAACAGGCATTCCTGTCTCCAGCCTACACCATATTTTCATACTACAGCCTGCCAGGAGACTCATGGATTTGGGGTATGCACTTAAGAGTGCGCACTTTTCTATATTCCTCCCTAACAGCACTTTTTTTTTTTTTTGATCAGGGTTGATCAAAGAAAGGATGTACATGTTGAGGAATGGAAATGAGGCAAACTGAATTTTGTGGAGGTCTTCAAGGAACCTCAGTGGTCTCAGACATGGCCTGTTTGTTCATCCCTAGTTACTGTCTCCTTAAAAATGGGTGTGGATGAGAGCTATGTATACCAGCCTTCTCCAACCTGGTGCCCACCACGTGTGTTTGGACTCTGTAGAGATGTTCAGGCCTCAAATATTTTCTGGTCAGCCAGGCCTGGTGGGAAAGTAAAACACAGGCATGTGTTAAGACAATTAGTACGCATTCTTGAGAAAATCCAGGATGTTGTAAATCACACCTCTTTGTGATAACCCATGCTGTAGCCTGTGTCTGTTATATCTCACACTGTTCTGATGCAAGATGGAGTCTATACCTGTTGTAAATCAACATCAAAGCAAGCAGATAAGTCCTTGTTAATTGGTGCATCTGTGAGTATTGCAATTAAATACATGGTAATCTGCTGGTGTCCATTTCCTCCAAATGACCAAGGACCGTTACATAAGCAAGGGGACTTTTGTTGTGCAGTAGACAGCTGGTCAGTCCCAGAACGGTCTCCCAGAACTGCAGCTGTGCAAGCTTTTCAAGAGCCAGAACGGTGCAGTGGTCAAGAGCATGGGACTGGGACTCAGGCGATCTGGGTTCTACTCCCCACTCAGCCATGGAGCTCACTGGGTGACTTTGGGCCAGTCACAGACTCTCAGCCCACCAGGGCTGTTGTGGCGGGGATAACATTGAGAGCAGCAGCAGCAGGAGAATGGTATCAGTCACCTTGGGTTTCTTGAAAAGAAAAAAGATGGGGTATGAGTACAATAAATGAAATCAAACAAGTTGAGCTTAAATGCAGAATGAAGTTCCTTTTCCTCCACAATTCCAACTTCAATCACCCCCCAGCCAGCACTATGACCTTCAAAAAAAGTTGGCTGTAAATGTAAGTGAAACCAATCAATGACTGAAGTCCCTTTAAAATACATTAGAGTGTACTTAGAGGTCTTCAGATTTCAGTCTCTTTCTCCAGGTCTCTACCAGTCAAATGTGGGGTGGGTGGGGTGGGAGTGACCAAAGCCAAGCTGACTGTGCTATCTCAGTATTCACATCTAGAAACAAAAATGCTAGAGCAACTTGCCCTCTTAATATAAGAGGACCATGTGGGTTCCTACTAGTCCAGCCTTGTGAATAAGCGCATCAAAATTACTGCCCTGGATTTGCATGCTGGCTGCAAAGGAAAGGCAGATTGTTCTCTACATCCAGCATGCTAATGCAGGCCAATAGCCTCTTTGCAGGCTAGATACAAAAAACAAAAACATTTCCTGCCTCCCACAACCCACAAGTATTAGGAGACCCAGGAAAGTAGCTTCTATTCCACTGGGCTTCAGCAGAAGAAGAGAGGGTGGGCAAGTCTGTCTGACTTGCTTTTCTGGGAGACCAGCTTTTGTTGGCTCCACCCTTTCAAGAAATGTGTAATTTTCAGAACAGGCACCTGAGTTTGCTTCTTCTTTTTCTTCCTTCTCCATGTGCTTCCCTTTTTCATAGGAACATAGACACACAGAAACAGAGCAAGTCAGAAGGGGTCTCCTGGGCCATCTAGTCTGACCTCTAGCTCCAGCCTGCTCTGCTCATGACATGCCTATCATGTGCATCCTTTTTTGTTACCTCTTTTAGATTGTAATTCTGAGGGCTGACACTGCCTTGCTTTGTTCTGGGAGAATTTTTGATTCAAAAAAGTGTTAAACCATTTATTTATTTAAATATACATGCATTTATAGGCAGCCTATAACTGCAAAGGCCTTCCTAGGCAGCGTACAATGGCCTGGATCCAGATTTACAGTAACAGTGACATAAGTGAGACTTAACTTGCCCTGTAGTTTATGTCAGGGAATCCTGGTTTTGTATCCCACAAGGACATATGCTGAGATCCACCCCTATGGCTAAGACAACTGGGATTGTTCCACTTGGGAAAAAGGTGAATAAGGGGAGCCATCACAGAGGTGTTTAAAATAATGTATGTCATGGAGAAAGTAGACAGGGAGACATTTTTCTCCCTGTTCCATAGCATTTGAACCCTGGATCATCCCATGAAGCTGACTGGTGGGAGGTTTAGGACAGATAAAGGGAAGTACTTCACACAACATACAAACCATGGAATTCACTGCCATGGGAAGTGGCGATGGCCGCCAATCTGGACGGTTTTAAAAAGGGATTGGGCAGGGCCAGGAGGCAGGAGACTATCTGTGGCTACCAATCTTGCAGGCTATGGGCTTTACCAGAGGTGGCACACCTGGACCCACCAGGTGCAGAGGCACTTGGGCTGGAGAAGGCCTTGCGCCCATCCTGCCGGAGCGATCCTGTGGGCAGCGGTTTTGCCACTGTGTATATGGATTGCTGGACGAGATGGACGTGGGGTCTGATCCAGCATGGCCTTTCTTATGTTCTTTCCCATACCCCTCCCACCCCCACACGCCCCTTACTGCGAGACTGTGACTAAAGAAGCCTCAGCACATGCAAATGAATGGCCACATATATCTCTGTGTCAGAGTTCAGACTGCAAATTCTTCGGGGCAGGGACCCATCCTCTTGTACTCTGAAGGACTATATCCATTAATGGTGCTATATAAATAGAAGTAATAGTAAAAACAGAAATAGGGATTGGCGGATGGTGGTAGGCTGCCACTTATCCAGGTCACAACTATTATTTTATTCTTTATTTATATTCCTCTTGGGGACTTGGTTTCTCCTGCCTAGACTTGCTGAGGAAAGCATGCAAGGCCCAACAATGCCCCCTCCCCGTAATAATAAGCAGTTAATGCATCATCATTCTTCAAGATCGGCTGATAGCTGGCAAGAACAAAGCCATCGAGCCTTTGTGGAATGGCAAAAAATTTTGCTTGACTTTGAACTCCCACAATGAACCCTCCCCACCTCACCCCACCCCAGCATTGAAATTGCTTTCATTAAACACAATGAGAACACTGGGAGAAGGCTCTCCAGTTTGATTTCCGGCCCTCCTGCCTCATTTTCTCAGCCCTACATCACGGGAATTTTAAAAACATCCCCCCCCCCACACACACACACCCCTCTGACTATGGAAAAAGATTTATTAAACGAAAAAGTCTGAAGAATGAAGCCTTCTGGCATTATACAATGGTACTTTTTTTCCATCTTCCTGTTGGGCATCAAAAGCACTCCCCTGAATGCAAGCTGCTTTGACAGTAACAATGCAATTTGCTATTTTTGTCCAACTCACTTTCTTTCTATACAATTCCTGTTAATTAAAGCATTCTTTGCAGAGTATTAAACCCGCTCTCTGATCACCTTGTGCTGATTGTGATTACATGTTTGCACACCTCAGCAGCGTGGGAGTAGAAACAAAATGGAGGCAAGTAGGTGCCAAAGGTTCTTTACCTGGGCACCTCACACCTTCATCCAAAGACCTTTTGCAAGTCCTCAAGATGTGGGAAGAGAAAATGCATGTGTTTCCCAGTATTCACATAGTTTATAAAGCCAGATAATGTTCTATCTTCCGCCAGTTTTCCTTCTCCTACTGGTGGAGTGCCCATGTTACAACTCAGATATTATCTATCCTTCTTGGATTCAGACATCTGTCTTATATCAATTGGGCCAATCAAAATGCCAGGAAAGAACAAGCAAGATTGTGAGTTCCTTGTCAAAAACATGGTAAGCAAAGACAGTGAGGAGAGTGAGCTTGGTGAAAGAAGCCACAGAGTAAGAAGAAGCTATAGAGTAAATAGAAGCTATAGAGTAAGCATTTAGTTGTGGACCTGGTTCCCGCACCACAGCAGTCAGTGACGGGTGGCTTCATGGCTTGGTGGCTCAGACTGCTTTCTGCAGGGTTGACTTATTTTGGGGGCAACAAGCCACCCTGACAAGTGATAGCTTATTACGAGATCCAGAAAGGACAGTCGTGGCATCCGAACCCTAGCGAGCGACTGCATTGTTACTTGTGGGAAACTGCAACAGTGCATTTGGCGACAGCCACCCTGTGTGGTTCTGCCCCTCCTGCCACCAGTGACAGCCACTTTGGAGCCACCGTCACTGGTTCACTGCCCTTTTCTTCCGTCCCAGAAAATTTAAGATATGCTGGTGGTGATGATGTTGCTGTTAGACAAGAATGCTCTAAAAACTCTTGTGCTGTGTGGTTTTTCTGGTCAATATCCTTGTATATTTCAGCTATCAAAGGGAACGGTGCAGTGAAACAAGTCACATACATGGAAACTGACAAAGCAAGACTATGTATAACTAATTTGCACAGTTGCTGGGACCAATTGCTACAAAGCACTCAAAATTGGGCAACTAGAGGGGAATTCTGGGAACTAGATGAACTGTTCTGTGACGGCAGGTGCATTAATTTCCCCTCCATTCACTTTCCAGCCATTAAATTTGCCTGCAATTCCTAGTTGAAAAAATTGCTTAAGTATTCCTGACATTTTTTTTTAAAGCCCCATTGGTTGTCCGGCTGTTCACAGCTCCTTTGCAGAGAGCTTATTTGCAGAGAGCTAAAACATACACGGCACCAGACTGGGCAGAACTGCATCCTGGACAGCTGTAAGAGCGCAGTGGGAAAAGACCAATGCTAGTAATAAATGATAGGCACATTTGTGCAATTTTCTGGAGCAAAAAAAAAAAAAAGAAGAAAAAGAAAAAAAGAAAAGAAAAAATGACCCAGTTGTGCATCTTTGAGGTTACAGGGCTATTTATTGAAGCAGAAAATGAAAAGTAGTAGCAACGGGAGCAGGAAGGAGGAGATGAGATGGGCCTCTTGTAAAAAGGCTGGGATACTCTCTGGGGGACCAAGGGAGAAGGACCAGAAGAGCAAACCATAAGGTGCCCAGTTGTCTGTTGGGTACCCTGCCAGATGTTCTGTGAACACCCACATGGTGTATTTGCAGGGTGGCTTGGCATGCTATGAAAACCTGTCCGCAGCCTTCAGGTGGAATGTGGGTGGGAGACAGCAGACAGTGGGCCTCTCCCAGGTGTCCTGAGGGCTTCCAGTTGTGTCTAGCCTAGGACTGACCACAGACTCAGGGATGAAGGAAAAAAGCAGGAAGGTGTCTGCACGTGTGCGCTTCATTCTGTTGCAAAATCACAGCAGTTTGAAATAAATTGAACTGCTGCGCTTCCCCTTTCATCCTGTGTGCGTGTGCTTGTTTCTTAGCCTGTGTTTAGGAGCAGAATCCTTCCAAGCAGCATCTAAGGTATAAAGCCAGGCATAACGGCCTGATTCCAGAGATGCAGGGCCACCACCGAACAGGCTCCCCCTTGCATGCACCAGCCTAACTGCTCCTGGGGACAAGCGAGTGAAAAGAACCTCTGCGATGACCTAAAGGAACGCAAACTGGTAGGAAGACGTGGCCCTTCAAGGAACTTGGGCCAAAGCCATTTCAGTAAATCAACAGTATGACAAATAGAATCATATTGAATAAAATTCTATTCAAATGGAATATTAATATAGTTTCACACAACCCTCAAAAAACTGGTACGAAACAAGCAGCACAAGACCAATGTAAAACCACACAAAGGCATCATAAAATCAGAATAAAACTAGCCTAAAAAGGGACCTAGCATGGAGAAAGCATAAAGGACAAGATCCAAAAACACACTAATAATATGTAGCTAAAAAGCCTGGGAATTTTTCTTAAGTCTTCACTTTTCCCATAGGCAAGAGCGGATCAAGGCAGTTCACCCATCCTTCGATTGGGTACACTAGTTTTGGCCCATGCTGAGAAAGTGAAGGATAAACATGGATAAACTTTGCTAGGACTGTTTCTGCTACACGGACAACTGCATTGGTGCTGCAGTGGCTGCTGAGTTGCTCACAGGAAAGAGAGGTGTGCTGCGCTTCAGAATATTATGAATTCAATGCTGAAGATAAATCTCATGAAAAGGTTCTATGTGCAAAAGCATGGAGGAGTAGCTGTGAAATGCCATTTTAAGAAACAAACGCGTACACGTTGTGTTAATACTGTATTTATTCTGCTTTGTTAGAGCTGGCACCATCACCTTCTATTTTCTGTCACCATCGTGTTTCCATTTAGATGCAACATCAGCTGTTGTTATTTCAAGCAAAAATTCTGAGATTTTTATTTATTTATATTATTTTATATTGTTTTGCTTGGTGGGTATTTCATGATCCCGTCACCTGATCCTGAACACAAGGCAGTATGAAATGATCCATACGCAAGCACCCTAGCCTAATGCTGCTGTGGGTGGTCCGCAAACTTCTGGGCAACTTAGGACATGCTGAGTGCGTATTATGCAGGGCAGGTTCTTGGGTTTGGAGGGCCCCTCCTTCCATGGGTCTACCTCCTCCTGGCCATTGGCAGCAGCCGGCCTGCGCCTCACCTTCTTTCTCGGCACTGCTGCCTCCTGCTTGGCCGAGAGGCAGTGAGCAAGCCGGCAGGGGCCTCTGGCGTTCCATCTTCTCACCACCGCTCTTGTCTGAGCCAGAGCAAGAGGCAGGAGGACAGACAGGTTACAGGGGTGATGAGGAAGAGCCACTCCTGGGCAAGTCATGCCAGTGGGCCCCTGGTGGGCTGTGAGCCCTTGGCACATGCCCACACATGCCTGCCCCTGACACCAGCCTTGATGAGATGAAGAAGACCTCAAAGAAAATGACTGAAAACGCACACACCTCATCTAATAGCCATCAGTGTTAGGGCAAATCCTTGTATCACTTAGCTGGAACATATCAGTGGGAAATGTGGGGTTGGGCAGGAGAACTTACATAGAAACAGAGTGAGTCAGAAGGGTCTTCCTGGGGCATCTAGTCTGACCCCTGGCTCTAGCCGGCTCTGCTCATGACATGCCTACCATGTGCATGTCTAGCCTGTCCTTGAACACCGTCATGAATGGGGCTTCAACCACCTCCTGTGGAAGAAGCCAATTCCATACCCTTGGGGTCCTAACTGTCAGGAAGTACTTCCTGGCATCCAAAGTGAACTCAGCTTTGGTTCCCTCAGCTTGGCTCTGTTGGAGTGCGACCTGCCTTCCTCTGCAGGGGAAAACAGGTCTCTACCCACCTCCATGTGACACCCCCGCATGTACCTGTATGCCGCCAACAGATCCCCTTGGATCCTCTTCTTCTACAGGCTGAAAAGACCCAGTTCCCTCAGTCCCACCTCATACAGCTTTCCCTGCAATCCGACCACCATCCCTGTGGCCCTACGCTGCGCTGACTCTAGCCCGGCTATATCCTTCCTGTAATGCGGGGCCCAGAACTGAACACAATACTCCAGTTGCAGACGCACCAGAGTCGTATAGAGTGGCAGTAATACCTCTCTCGATCATCTTAAAAGGACTCTACATTTCACTGCAGCTTGCCCAGCCAAGTGCTCTCTAGATATGTTCATCTAAAAACCTCATCCCTGTGATTAGCATTCCAGGGCACCTGGACAGCACCAGGCTAAGGAAAGACATTTCAGTGGATGTTGGTGATGGGATGTTGGGAAACCCTGGAACTGGAGACTTAACATTGGGCAATCAGAGGCATGCCGTTTAGGAGCAGGTCTTCAAGCTGAGAATAGGAAGGAGGGCTGTGCATCCGATAGGAAATTCACTGCCTGTGTAAACTTGGAAAAGGTCAAAATAATCTTTCATTATCCACAAAGTAAAGCTTCATTCCTGAAGTTGCTGTAACATTAGCATTTACCAGGAACTGGGTACCTCTAGGCATTTCTTAAGAAGTTCAGGCAAACCCACCCGGTAGGGGCAATAAATTTTTCCCTACTAATGGATGTTTGGCAGCTTTAGATGAAATGAATTTCACAGACCTGGAAGGAGCCTGCCTCAACTCCACTGCATTAAGACAGAGTCCAGGGCATGGTCAGAAGACACATAAAGCAGCAACTGTGGTGAAGCTAAGTGGGTTTGGTCAGCACATAGAGGGACGCCATCCAGAAAACACATAGGCATTGCTTTGGGCTCCATCAAGGAACTGTAGGGTGGAAATGAGAACAGCGTGTGTGTGTGAGAGAGAGTGCTCCAGCTCAAGCAGGGGATGTGTGAGTGCAAGACCCATGCTCCAGTTTGCTTTCAACAAGCAAAGCAACACCATGCTATGGTGGAATGCATTGCATTTCAATCTGTTTATAGGTATTACTTCAAACTTGCATCTGTACAGAGGGGGCTGGCTCCAGACTCAGTCATGCCTAGACTATGGTGGCAGGGCAAATTCGTCATGATTGATTGTTGCTACGCATTTACCTGTTTCCTGTTAACAAGAGCAGTGACAAGAGTGAGCAGAAGGAACAGTATTCCTTAAGGCAGGTGTGGGCTGATGGAAGATCTCCAGATGTTTGGACTTCAACTCCCAGAAGCTCCTAGTAGCAGGGCCAGTGGTCAGGAATGCCAGGAACTAGTCTAAAGCACCGGGAGATTTACTTCTTGTCCAGCCCTGTCTGCGTGCTTTGTCTTCTTCCTGAGGGAGAGAGTAAATAGGCGATGACGATACCAGCGAGGAAAAGGTTGGCCCACTCACAGAAGACATCTTCTCCTGGAGCTACCGCTGCTGGAGCTGTCCAGCACTGGCTCGCTCTTTCTCAGAGAGGAGGCGTCTCTTGAAGTGAAAACTCTGCATGGGGAATGGCTCTTGTCTCTACTGCACAGGCGTAAAAACAAGGCAAGGCTACAGCTCACCTTACCAAACACAAAGGGATATAGGTCCGAGCAAACATGCAGCAGCTTTGGTACCACCGTGCAGTGGGCAAGCTGCTGTTGTGAAACGTGTGGCGCAGTTACACTTACGTTCCTGATAAATCTTGAGCTAAAAAGGGCTGGAGGAAGCCCTCTTTGCTTTTCAGGGAGAAGAGTCTGGGGTAATGTGGAAGAAATGATGCAGCAGGAGAACAGAGAGTGAGCAGAGTCTTTCGTAGTCCGGAATAATGGGGCGAGGAAGTGTGTGACTCAGGAAATGATTCCTGTTTCAAAAATAGGGGCATTACCTGTGTGGCAATCGCTCTTTCTTCTTTCTGTTTCTCCAGGGCAACTGGTATGCTGATCCCGGAGACAGTCTATAACCATCATAAGTAGAGGCTGCTATCTGTGATAATTGCAAATATTTATGCGCTATTAAATGGTACTCCTGTGATCTAGGCATAAATAGATGGACACCAAAAATGTACTTTCAGAGCCCTTGCAGGTGCAAAGATACTTCAGACTTGGAAGGATAAGCACTCACCACCTTCAGCAATCCATTTCATCTGGATGCTTTAGATACATGGTCTGTTTGCATTAATGCATTTATTTGAAGCTGATATCAATGTGGGATCATTCCTCCCTTTTTAAACTAATGGTGTTGTGAACAGATAAGCACATGTTTCTATGTCATGTTCTTTTTATTTTATTTATTTATTTATTTATTTTGCTTTCTTCTTCTGTTGCTGGTTTTCCCTCTTTCTCCTTTTCGTCTCTAATTGATATGTTTAGATGAGCATTAGCTCTCAATAAGGCCAATCTATGCCGGTATTCTTTTTACATTGCCTTACCATGGTTATCTCCACACACCGTTCAACAAAGCCTGAGATCATACAAAATCTTTGTTTCTTACCTAAGTGGGACTCTGAAATAAAACAGAACTCTAGATAGCAGTCCCTTAGCATATATGAAAGGGGAGTGTGGGGGAGGCCAGATGGTAAATTTCTCACAAGTTGGCATTACAAGTGTTTCTGTTTTAGGTCTTTCTTTAATGTTTTAAATAGCGGAAGCATAGCAAATGTGGGAAGATGTTTTTCCCTAATAATAGTAATTTTTAGTGCGGGTGGGGGTGTAAATATGATGAAAATGAGCAGAAAATCAGCCAAAACAGTAGGCACAGATAAGTATGTACCACCATTATTCCTCTCTCTCCACAGGCCAGTTAAATATTTCATTGAGCTTTGGTGCAGTATAATGAAGAATAACCTTCCTATAACAGCCCTATTTCAGGCTACAATCTGATATACATTTCTCCGAGATGAAACTCCACTGAATTCATTGGGATTTACTTCTGCTTAGACATGCATAGGACTGCACTGCTAATGGAGCTGATTTTATTATTGATGTGGGTACTATACAAAAGTCAGTTTTATTATTATCATTAATGGTAATAGTCTTTTTTGCGGTGGGGTGGGGAGAAGCGGTGTGTTCTTGCTTCCTGCTGCTGCAGGTGGTTGCTTTGATTTGTGCTGGGCCACTTCGCATTTTCAGCTTGTCCCTAGCCCTGGAGTAATTGGCACTGCAGAAACAGTTTCTATTTCAATAGAATTGGCCTGCAGTTAACGGCTTCGCTTGTTGCGAAAGGCTGCAAAATTACTGAGCTGGACAGAGCGAGGGGACCGATTCTGGGCCACTCCAGGAACGTGGGAAACAAAAATGCCCCCCAACATCCTTCTTCCCGCCCCGCTCTCAACACCGCAAATCAAACCACGGCCGAGGGGAGAGAGGGGGCCACCCTCTGACAGAACGGACGAAGGCGATTGGCGCAGAGTAGCTTCCATCCATCCTCCACTTACACCAATCAGAGTGCTCGTTCTCAGAGAAGCGGTGTTTATGGCAAGGCTTTGGGGCTGCCCATGGTAACCGCCAATCCGACCCATGGGAGGAGATGAAAGGGTAGTGATTATTGGTCGTCACGGGAATGCGTAAATGCAACGTTTTCCATGATTGGTTAGTAGGCTTTCGCTCTCCCGGGCTGTGGCTGACAGTCGGCCCGGGTGGGAATGGGGCCTGTTGAGAGCTTTCTGTATCCATGCTGCGGGTGCGAGGCAGCGCATTCCTGTGCTTTGGGCTTTCCAGCGGGGGCTCTCTCTCCTCTCCGCTCCTGTAGCTCTGCTACATTATTCCAAATCTGAAAAGCTCCTTTAACTTGCAAACTGTTTTAATCTTGCTCAGTTCCCTTCTTTCTCATACGCACCCCAACAACGCCCTGTTGAGGTAGGCTGCCCATCTTCCTCCCCTTTCACCGCAAGCGCCAGGCAGAGTTGCCTTGTCACGGAGAGCTGCGGGACAGGGCGGAACTGAGCTGGTGCAGCGTTGCCCCATCGGAGCATCTCCCTCTTGGGTGAAGTGGCGTTTGTGATGTGCTTGTATGGGCATAATCCTGTGCACGTTTAGCCAAAAAAAAGCCCTGCCTTTTTCTGTCTGAATATGCATGGGAGTACACCCTGCACTGCTTTAAGAGGCTGCCTTTTTGGAAGGAAAAATGGAATATAATTTCCTTTCACAACCGCTGATCGATTTTCTTCTCTTCCTCCTCCCTCCCCTAAGTATGGAGGTTCCAGATAGCCCCTGCTTCCTACTCTAATATATTTCAATTTAAAAGTAATTGTGAAGATGACACCAGAACATATGAACTGGACATATCACTACAAACTCTTTGGATGGGACAATCATGCAATGCATAAATAAAGCAAAGGGAGAAAAGCTTGATTTGTTGACTTTTATTTTCCTAGCTTGCCCTGAAGCCGTGAAAGCGCAAGGGCTCTGCTGGAGGTGGGGAACAAGGTGGCAAAACCACTGTGAGGTAAGTCTGTCTTAATCCTTCTTTACAGATCTAGGACTAAGAACATAAGATGGGCCTGGCTGCTTCTGGCCAGTGGTCCTTCTGCACCCTGTTTCATGCAGTAGCCAGCTAGATGCTTCCCTGAAAGCATCCTTCCTTGAACAGGCATTCTCTGGATGTGTTGAACTGTAGCCCCCATTGTTCTGCAGCCAGGATAAGCATGTCAGGCTCCTGTCATCCCCTAGCCAGCATGGCCACCTGACTGGAACTGTAGCCTTGCATAAGCATGATGGCTGGGGATGACACAGGCTGCAGCCCAAGATCCCCGAAGGGCATACATTTGGGGGAGTGTGGCATAAAGGCAATAGGTTCCCCACCATCACCACTGCCACTGCTATTGCATGCTTACCAACATACAGTCTCTGGACACAGAAATTCCAGTTTGTTGCCATGACTAGGAGGTGTTTAAACTTTTCCGTGAATTTGCCTAACTGGGGTTGTCACCCCCTGCTGTGGCAACCGCTTTTATGAGCTAACTGTGCATTGTAAAAGAAGTATTTTCTGTGGTCTCTGCTGAATCCACTGCCTGTCACCTTCATTAGGTGAGCCCCAAATTCTAGAATGGGGAGAGAAAAGCTCTTTTTCTACTTTTCATTTATATATTTTCAATAACTGAAAAGTTGGGTTTTTTTTCCATCAAAACTGAGGGTGCTTCCAGATGAGGCTTTTCTGGCTCCACCATCCTGCCTCATTCACAGAATTTTATGAGAAGTCCATATGACGACATCTTCACCTTGTAACCCTCTTGTGTTTTTCCACTACTTCTTTGGACATTTTCTTTCCACAAAAAGTCAGTGAAGGAGTACAAGATGGAATAGCTACATAGTTTGCTCCCCCCCCACCACCCCTGCTAGGAGCTTTCTGTCTGGGAGCATCCTAAAAAAATCTTGGAATTCTTTTCTTTTGACTCCCCTCCCCTATTTTGATTATCCTTCTACTCCCCTTTTCAGCTGTGAGGTTACCTGCACAGTGTAATGCGATGAGATCATAACCGCTATGGAGTTGGGACCATGTTTTGCTGAGCATACAGTGGTTCAGGGGTGGGCAAACTGTGTTTTTAAGCCTAATTTCAGAAGCTCTCTGTAAGCAATCAGGAATTCTGGCAAAGTATCCCTTTCTCTGCAGCTTACTGAGTATGAAAGAAGCGGGACAGGAGAAAGTGAAGAAAGGAAGGAAAGGGAGTGGGCATTCCTGCTTTCAGCTCTGGCTGTACTCACCACCACATTCAGCCTCACGCACTGCCAGCATAGACCCCCAGCTTATCACCTCCAAGTCAATGCAGCCCGAGGATCCCCCACATCCATTGAATTACCTATGTAGGAAGCTGCTTGTGAGTCAGATTATCATTCTCCAATCCAGCACCCTTCAGATGTACTGCACTACAGCTTCCATCATGCACTTCCACTAAGGTGGGGTGATGGGAGTTGTGGTCCCACGCACTTGGAGAGCACCAGGTTGTGGAAGGCTGGTCTACATTAACTGCCAGCAGTTCTTCAGGGTCCCATAGAGGGGGATTTCCCACCCCTCTTTGGAAACACCACTGAGTACAGACTTCAGGAGCTGCTCTGTTCCCAGAGGGTATGCTAGCACACTTCAGATACATACCCGTAGGTAGACCATATGCTTCGGTGGGGTCCAGATGGATCACGATGCAATGTGTTGTAGCTGCTTTCCGCTAGGAAGACCCAGACATGCCTGTCCTGTTTGGAGAGTGTCACCTATTACACTGCAGCACACAAACATATTGAACTCAATGTCAAGTTGTAATGTACAGTTTTGGTGCAGTTTCTGTGCTTTTGCCCACGTCTCTGTTTCACGTTTGGTCTTTTTAAAATAATGATCCTTCAAAGAAGAGGGTCAGACTGTTCTGTTATGATTTTTCCATAGACAACATCAAACTTCCAGATTGGAATAAGAGAGCTGTTTCTGTGTTAAGGAGCATTGACTGAGAGTTCTTTCTTTTCATGCTTACCTTCCTTCCAGGATGCCTGGTACAATACTCGGAGTTGGGCCTGGAGTCTTCATCTTAGCACTGCTCTGGGTTCTCACCTTGTTGCTCTGTGTGTTGTTATCCAGAGCGGCTGGACTTGCTAGGTAAGGTGATCTCTCATGCTGGGAAATTAATTGGAGGAGGAACTGCTGACCATGTGGATTTTAGGCAAACATTAAGAGGAACTTATCGATGAGAAGATCACTTTCATAGTGGAATTGAGAGCCAGTGTAGTGTAGGGGTTAAGAGGCAATTTGGGTTCCAGTCGTGACTGTGGGCCAGAGACCTTCAGCCCTACCTCCCTCACAGGGTTGTTGTAGTGGGGTAAGATTGAGAGCAGCAGGAGGAGAATGAGGTAAGCTGCTTTGAATTCTTTGTAAGAAAAAGGCTAGGCATTAATCCAATACATAAATAATTGCTTAGATTGGTGATGGGATCTCCCTTGCTGGAGGTCTCCAAACAGAGTTTAAATAGCCATCTGTTGAGGTTGCTCCAGCTTTTCAGGACTGAGCAGGAGTTTGGACTAGATGGCTGAGAAAATCTCCTCTAACTCTGAGTCTGTGAACTCAGTTTTGCCTCCATGCTTCTCCTGTTGTGCTTCTTTTGTTTGTTTAGTCGCAAATTCATGCCCATCATGACCCCATGGACAACATTCCTCCAGGCTCTCCTGTCCTCCACCATCCCTGGGAGTCCACCCAAGTCCACACTCACTAGTGACTCCATCCAGCCACCTCATCCTCTGCCATCCCCTTCTCCTTTGCCATCAATCCCTGCTCTGCTTTGGGTGCTGGTAATCCTCCAGGTTCAGAGGGTTGGGGGAATCCCTGCTGGATTGCTCCATGAGCCACATATGGTTAATGAAGATTTCTTTATCTGGGACACAGTCCTTTAAAAAATCAAACCTCGAATCAAGCATTCAAATCATGGGTTGTGATATTATTTGGAAAACATAATAGATTCATTAAGTTCCCTGCTGTTGCTGTGGTAAAATCCTCTGAAACCAAAGTGAAAAATCGCTTCATGCTCTGCACTATTGTTATCAGACAAGACCTGGAATATAATAACTCTTTTGCCATATAATGTTTCATTTGTAAAAATGCTGCTTAATAGGACTTTTAGTGACAAAGGCCTGCCTGGTCATCTGGCCTATGTACTTCCTTCCTCTTAATAATTATGATTTAATAAATTAGGGACCCTTTACTTGTTTAATTCATTTCCTGCTATTGGCTGGATAAGTTGTCTCTGTGGGAGAATGGAAAAGCACTGCTTTTTAGCTTGGTCACAGAACACTCTGCTACTGGAAAAGGCAGCCTGGAGTTTTCAATTGCTTTGATGTTCCTTCCACCCATTTTTTTTTTCAAATGCAATGCATGATTCTTAGTAGGTGGAGTTCCGAACTATGCTGTGAGTATAGTATGAGTATGAGTATAAGTATACAGTAACTAGAACATTTGCCTTATATAAGGCACTGCAGGTCCAAACATTTAAAAGTTCAACAATTAGTTTGGCCTAGAACCCCGTTTGGATGAAATACCCATGAAACAAAGAGAGGCTGTTACGAAGTTAAAATTTACCCAGGGGACAGAGAGCTTGGAAAGGACCCCACCCCACAGAATTGGACTGGTGATCAAGCATAAAATACCTCTGTTGTAATAAAAAAGAGGGAAAAGCTGCTCCTGACCTCCTCTCATCTGCAGAGAGGTAGTCTGTGCACATAGACTCTATGCAAGTCTTCCCAAGAGCTGAAACTGCAAAAAAGAGTTCACAGAGCCAGCTTCCAGCCTAGATGTTGGGCATGTTAGGCTAAATCTCCTGATGCTGCAGCAGGAGGTAAGATACCCTTCCTGTTCTTGTTCTCACACGTATAGTACAGTGGACCTAAATTCTTGCTTAATGTGGTGGGTGGGTTGATGTGATCAGGAAGGGAAAAGGTGGAAACTTATATGGCTGCCCTTTTTGTGCTGCATAGGGAGACACAAAGGACTGCTCCCAGCATTTGGCTCATGAAAGATGATACTCCTATCCATGTTCTATTCAAAAGTTTCAAGGACGTGGTGGCTACGGTTCTAATATTACCAATGATTGCTATGTTTTTCTCTAGGTTTTCTGTCATTTTGGTTTTCTTTGCGGCTGTGATAATCACATTGGCTCTGTTGCTTTTTCCTCGTGCCAGTGAATTGCCAGAACCACCTGCTGAAATTAAGGTAAAGGTGTGGCAAATCCCCCATCTCCTCGCCCCTTCATAGTGCTTTGTACCAACCACTTCAAATCTGGGCTGTTTACAGTCTGATCCAGGCACTAAGTCCCAGCTGAACGCATCCCTAAAAGTGGTCAGCCAATGGCCTATTTGGAGGGAAAGGCAAGGGAGTTACTGGATTGAGAGAGAGCAGGATTTAGACCAGCACAGAGCATATATGTAGGATGCATTTGGGCTGAAGGCAGGCTGAGAGATTGGAGACAAACAGCTTCGAGGTCCAGTTGGCAGCCCATTGCCTGCAAGTAAAGAGGAAGACCCACTTGGTCTTTCTCAGTAGCAAGCATTCCAGTCTAAGTAAAATCAATGTTAGGCCTCGGGCCTGCCCCTCTTGTCTGTCCTGAAGATGGTTACTTGTTTTGGTCTCTGGGAGTCTCCTCCATTCTCGTAGAGGCCTATATAGTGGGCTCCATGCATGTGAAAAATGTAGGTGCAAAACTGATCTTGATATGGAGCCTTTCTCCTCTTTGATACCACACCACAACCTGTTTCGGGGGGGGGGGCTTGGGGGGGTGAATGTATGCAGGCATGCCCCTTTGTGAGGTTATGAGTTTGAAAGTTCTCCATTGCATATGAGATTCTATATGTCAGGGAAATGTGTGTGTTAACCAATCTTCTCTTGCTTTGCTTCTAACAAAGGAGAGAATAATATCTTCTCTTTGCAAGGAAGTAGTTGCAGATCAAGCACAATTACAGTACCATTATAAAGGTTATAATTACCATTAGGTGTAATGGAGATAAATTAAGGACAATCAAAATGCATTCAAGTAATATTTCATAGGTAGTACCACAGTGTTGATGCTCTTTGTGATGTACCTCTAAAGAACAACAGAATTATTCTTGGTATAATGATTCACAGCAGGGAAAAATCAATCTGGATAAGGAACAGTGTGGCTTTCTTGGTTTAGATTAACTGGTGGCTTGTTCTGCACTACACATCAGAATGTTCCACCTTTCTTTTGACCTGTCTTCATTCACCTCCTATATTTTGTTTTCTCTAGCTGGCCTATACCTACTTCTTTTTCATGCCTTTAAATATCTTTTTACACTAATAAGTCAAAGTCTAGATAACAGGAGAGTTGATCGTTCAGTGATAAAGTTTATGTCAGCCGTCCTGAGGCTTTTGCAAAAGGACGGCATATAAATATCACAAAACAACAACAACAACAACAACAACAACAACAACAACAACCTGTGCTGCATACAAAAGGTCCCAAGTTGGATCCCTGCTTCCTCCAGTAGGGATTAGATCTCAGGGGTAAAGTAGCTGCTGCCAGTTAGTGTTGCAATACCAGCCTTGAAGGACCAACGGTCTGAATCAGCATAAGGCAGAGTTCTGTGTTCCTACATGCCTCCCATGGAGAACAGGAGGACACAACCTGCAGGCCTCATGTGGTTCCTTTGTGGCCAGATTTACCCCCTATGTTGCCTCTGCCACCGAATCTCCTTTGCTGCTATTTACTGCCAGCCTGCAGTCATGCAGAACCCCCTCTGTTGTAGAGGAACAGTGCTGAACTTCCCTTCGCCCAAAGGCCAAGTTCATTTTCAGAGTGGCATGTGGGGACTGCAATCTCGTGGTGGTGAGACCAAAAGCAAAAGGAGTGAGATCAAACTATGCAGAGTACCAGCGTGGTTCAGCTGAAAATTCATGCTGTCAGTAACTAAATCTTGGAAGAATCATACCCATCTTTTAGAGTGGCGAGTGTGGGGAATGCACAAAAGCCACGGAACCACCAAACAATCAGTAGGCATTGAAACGAGGGTGGAGAAGAGGGGGAGCATCCCTGACATCTCTAGCTATAATAATGGTGATGCTGATAGTAAAGAATCAGGCATAATTATGACATTGCATTTATATTCCTCCGTTTTCTAGTTGTGAGGAACCCCAGGCAGTTTGCATGGCTCCATTTTAGCCTTAAAACAAGAATCCTGTGAGGTAGGTGAGGCTGACAGTGTGTGACTGGCGCAGAATCATTCAGTGGGCTTCACTATCAAGCATTATAACCCGGTTCTCCCAGGTCCCTAATCCCACATCCTACCTACCGGATCACACTGGCTCTGGTAGCAGGTGATGTGAAAGGACTTTCTCTTCCTGTGATCCTGGAGGACCACTTCTAGTCAGATCAGTCACTATAAGGCAGCTCCCTTGATTCAGCCATCCCCTTGGGGTCAGAGAAAGCTAATGCCAAAAGTAGGTTCTTTGTTTTGCTCAGACAGGACAGGATTTAAGCTTTTTCTTCCCCTAAAAACAAAAACAAAAAAAAAAAAACCCTGAGTGAAGCTAGTCCCCTATCCCAAGTCACATGTTTCTGAGCTGGAAAGTAAAGCCTTGGAAGGAATGTTTAGATTATTCACTGGAATAACCATATTGGGTAACTTGTAGCAGCTTCTGAAGGGAAATGCTTTTATACTGAGGTTTGTTTGCAAAGTAAATCTGTTTCTACATTGGATCATTTGTCAGGGAAATCATTTTTTCCACTGGGCTTACAGAAGATGCCTGGCTTCATGACTGTAGGTGCAAAGGCATATTGGATGGCAAATTGGAGTTTATTGTATAGGATACAGTGGTTGTGTGGCAGCTCATTAAAACACTGAGTAAACTATGTCACTGTTTGTTTAGCTTTTTCATTGTTGTGGCATACCGGCTAATTTGTAGCCCAAACAATTATATCTACAAGTCTGGATTTGGGTGATGTGGTTTCCTGCTTCCATTCTCCAGAAAGGCCCATCAATTGGAAGTCCTTTGTGCTTATAATCCTTGAAGTCTTCCTGGGACAGGCTAGGAGTTGTGGGCCTTTTTTTCTGTCTCAACTTGCATGGCATTGCTTCCGCAATCTTTTTCAGTGAGATGGAGTCATATAAGACCCAATCTGAATTAGATTTCCATAGCAATTTTCCACTTGTTGAATTTGATAGTGTTGTGGTAACTAGTAATAATGCAGATGGATTTCTAGTCTCATTTAGCAGATCTCTTCTTACGCTCACCTTAAAGATCAGTGCTTTAACATGCCTTGAGCTCTTTGTTTTGTTGCTGTTATCTAAGCAAAATGGAGCTAAAACTGTTGACTGCCATTGATGCCGAGGGGTCCTTTCTTTCTGTGACTCACAGTGCTTCCCTCTCCAGCTTGTTGTCTTGTCTGCTGTTAGCACAGCTATGTTGAAGTCACCCTCCACTGCATCTCTTTGGTGGGAAAATCATAAAAGAACCATCCCAGACTAAGCCATAGGTCCATCTGATCCCACATCCTGTATCCTGCAGTGGGCCAAACAGATACCTCTGGACTGATCCCAAGAAGCAGGGCACAGTGGCAGTAGCCCTCCGTGCTGTTCCCCAACTGGGATTTGGTGGCATGCTGCTTCTGAGCCTCCCAGCCATCATGGTTAATATCCTTTGATAGATACATGCTTCATGAATTGGTCTCATTCCTGCTTGAAATGCGGTGGCCACCACCCTAGCTTGTGGTTTTATTGCTGCTGTTTCTTTGTCTATTGAATGTTAAGCAAGCTGCCATCAGTGAGAACCTTTGCTCGTAGCTGACAGTCAGCTTTGTAACTGCCTGTTTCTGATACCCTCCAACCTTCACTCCTGCAGCTAGGTGGGGGAACTTGGTGCTCTCTCACACAGTCTACAGAAGGTCAGGCTCTTTGATCCAGACAGTTCTCAGTTCTCTCTGTGTTTCTGCTCTCTTTTAAAAAGCTGCCTTGAACCCCCAACCTTTTCTCTACAATTCCCATGTAGGGGAATGCTTCGTTGCCTTAGATTTGGTAACATGACCTGCAGCCTGTAAAGAAAAAAATACTATATAAATGGCTGGCAATAAAGATGTGAATTTTAATTGTGGTGATCACATCTTTGATCCTGGGAGCTGTTTTTTATTTCTCTTGGTGCCGACACTTGGCTGCTTATTAGACTACTTCCATCTCCTCGCCCCAGAAGCCCCTTCTCTAGGGGCAACTGTAATCCTACCCCCTTCCCTCCCAAACACACTTTCACTAACGCAGCTGCTGCCTCCAGCAGATTTCACCAATAATCAAATGTTCCTCCTCGAGGCTTTTCCCTGCTGCTAGATTAACCCTCAAAAACGATCTGAATTTCCATTACCAGCAGTCTGGCTCCCTTCAGAGGAAATACTCCTCCTTCCCAGAGGTTTCCCAGTCCTAATTATTTAAACTCCACATTCATTATGAAACCCTTTTCCTGTCCTCCTCTGGAGATAGTGAGGATGCTTTGAGCCCTCTGGCACGAGGCTCCTTCATGACTGCTTCCTCCCACGCACCCCCATGGTCGCCACACTGGAGCAGCAAGGGAAACTGCCTTGAATGTCTTAGGTCAGTTGCACCATTCTTTTGAAGAACCTCCTTGCCCAGCCTTTCAGTTTTACAACACTAATGTGCCCTTGTTGGAAGGGATTGGGATGTAATTTCTCAATGGAATGGATCTGTGGAATTATCCTTTTTAATTTATTTTTTAACCTGGAGACATGGGTTTGAGAGAGAGCATTTTCCCTATCATAACAATGGAGTGTCGTCGAGAAAAATGTAGTCTTCTCCTCAGCCAGCAGGGTTCTTGCATTTTGAGTGTGAATGATGTACCTGTTAGATGGCACTAATAAGAAGCAATGCAGCTCCACCCTCTCTTCCCTGTGATTGCACGATCTCGCGGAACGATCTTGCAAACTGGGGGCTCAGATTGGGTACTGAGTTTGAGATTTTATATTGATTATCATACGAGATTTTACCATATGAGATTTTATATTGATTATCCTCTCCTTGTGCTCTCTACACCATCAAAAACACATGCAGCAAAGCTCCCTTACACTTTTCGTGTTCAGGCACTCGATCTGCATTTCAGTCTGGAGTTGCAGGATTTACATTTAGTGGGTACATTCTCTTAAGCTGATTGTCAGAATAAGTCCTTGATGGACCTAAGGAATCGCCATTTTCTAGCCTAAGGGTAGCCACTGCTGGACTACTGGTCAAGTCCTGGTAGACCATCTCAGCTGCAATGGTAGCAGAGGTTCTCGAAAAGAATGTTGGTCTAAGGGAATCTTGGCCAAATCCAAGATTCTTATCCAAAGCTGCCTGCTTTGGGACTCTTAACACAGTTTAATTATGCCAGAACTGTTAGGAGTTTCATATTAATTCCAGTTTTTTAAGCAAACATTCTATGCATGGCAAGTAGGCCCTACAAAATTGAAGTCAGCCTATCTCTTATGCCTTCATCTCCCTAGCATATTTTTCAAAGGTTGTTACAAGCCTCAGTTATAATTCTAGGTTAAATTGATACCTGAATCACAACAATTCATAAGAAGAGATGCTATCGAATCCAAGCCCTACAGAATTAAGGGCACAATTAATTAGAGGCCAGTTGCTGTGTCCCAGGCAGCTTTTGGTTGCTGGTTCAGGTCTGGCTAAACTCTAGGACAGTCTGCTGCTGCCCACTGTCTGGTTCTGACACAAGCAAATCAGGATCCATGGAACCAGGAACAATGGATGTAGTTGAAGGAATTAATAGAATTCAGGTTTTGGAGGAGGCAGGTGAGAATTAAAGGATCAGCAGCAGATAGCGCAGTCACAGACAGGCTGGTGGCTATATGTAGCATAACATGGCTGGGACCCATTCCTTCCAGGAACTGAGAGTGGCTTCATGCTGAAGGTTCAGAAGGTAATGAGTCTATGCTGGTGCTAAAGGCAATTGCTGAGGTGCTCAGGATGAGTTCAAGGGAACCGTTCGTGTTCATTTGGATATAAAAAAGAGTGAAGGGCACTGACCAAGGAATCTGTCAAAAGGCAAGATGAGGATAAAATGAAGTGCACGATGCACATATGGATGGAGGAACCGAGCTGGTGCAAGGAGGGGCAGTGAAGAATAGCAAGTCCAGGAAATAAGGCTGCAGGGCTAGAAGAGCAGACCAGATAATACCTTCTTCTGGTGAAGGTCTATAGCACAAAGGGGGACTCTCTGGTCCACGAGCTGAATGCAGCCCCCGCGAGCTCCCCATCCAGTGCTCAAGCTTCTTCTGCTCAACATTCCACTTTTGGGACAGTGCAGTGCCAAGCCCCAAATCAGTGCTAGTCCAAGCCTGGTGTTAAGGCAGAACAGAGGAACTAGCTCTAATCGGCTATGGCAAGACTCCCGTTCAAGTCCTTACATCCCTAATAGAATCATAGCCCGTTTCCATTCCACCGTCTGCCCTACATGTATACCAGTGTTGCTTTACTCCGTGTTGCAAGTATAGTTCAGGAGAACGGGTACAAACAGGGCTGCAAGGTGCAGTGACTGTATGAGAGACATGCCTGTATAACAAAACAGTTCATTTGGAGGATCTCTAGGACTCTTTCTCTCTTAGCCATAGCCCAGCACAATATGGTATCAATAATACATGTCCTGAGCTTTCAGCACCCAAAGCCAACTAATTGGCTAATTAAAAAGTGAAGCGTGTTGAACGAGCAAACATGTCACCCACAGGAGACTTGTTCTGTAGCGGAGGCAAGGTCAAGCTTGTGTTAATGCTGTTTCATGAAACTCACCTTTACTGTAAGCAGAGTATGTTGAACAGTCCCAAGAGCTGGGAAGGTGCTTTTTTCCCTTCCTTTTGGAAGCTGTGTCTTCTTGTTGGGGTGGGGGCAGAGGCAGTACCTGCCAACCACACTCTTCTCCTGTTTGTGTAAGGCTGCTCAGAGCCTTTTTCTTTGTATCCGGATGGAAGCTTTAGCACTGCTTCTCCCCTCACGTTCCAGCATGTGCATTTGCAGGATCGACAGCCACCATAACTATCGGAGTTTAATGTTAACCACGTGGACAGAGTGCAACTGCGGGGCAGCTAGAGCAGAAACCAGCCAGTATGGATACCAGACCCAAGGCTTTGTGCAAATGTCAAACCTTAATGAGCATGGAAGGAAAACTCAAGAAATACTTAATTGTGCATTTATTAATTCTGGGAGCCTTTGCTGTAAACACGAACTGGGGATATCCCTGCATGAGAATAAATTTGATATGGGCTGCTGTTTATCCCATTTAGTGGGATAAGTCATCAAACTGGAACCTGAAACAGTAATCCTATCAATTCACTTTGGAAACGTCCTCAGTTTCTTTGTGTGTTTTGAGTTATTGCTTGATTTCACCATGAGATACTGGATATGGCCAACATATTTTGACAGCTGCTGTTTGTAAAGCAGATACATAACGTGTAGCCAGAGAGTCTGCAGAACTACCATCCAGTACTCTGGCTCTTCCCTAATCAGCTTGGAACATTTCTGTGGCCTTAAGAAGGCTGTGATTGAATGGGTCCTGTCTTTTTCTATGTTTCTGTCCAGTTGTTTCACACATCAACCCTAATGTCTCTGAAATTGCCAAGGACCATCACAATCTCGTCTGAAGTTGGGGCTGACAGGGGGATAGTCATTCTGATAGTGAATGATTAGGGAAGTTGCTTGTGGCTTGCTGTGGAAAAAAGGGCGGATTCCATGTTGGGGATCATTAGAAAAGAACTTGAAGATAACACTGCTAGTATCATAAGGCCTTTATACGAATCTGTGGTGCAATGTCATCTGAAATACTGCACTTCAAAAATGAAAGCGTAAAAAAGATGTGGAAAGGAAGAAAAACTACCCTCTTTGGGGGCTTTCAGTTGAAGCAAAAAGGTAATTAAGTGGGAAGGGGATCATGACACGGGTATATGAAATGACACATGCTTTGCCTAAAGTGAAAAGGGAGATTCTGCCCCCACCCTGCATAATATTAGAATTTCTGGTCATCCCAAATTGGTAGGGGAGATTCAGGGTATTTAAAGCAAGGACTTTTCCCACACAGTGCGTAGTTAAACTGAGCTTCACTACTGCAAGATGTGACGACGATCATCAACCTAAAAAGCTTTAAGAGGAGATTAAACAAATTCATGGAGCATGAGGCTATGGATTTTTACAAATTAGTACTATATACTACTTCCAGTGTCAGAGGTAATACGCCCTGAACATCACTTAGTGGGGAACATGAGTGGGAGGGTGCTGTTATGCAGATGTCCTATGTGTGGGTTTCCTAGAGGCATCTGTTTGGCCATTGTGGAAATGCTAGATAAAATCGGCTCCTTGGTCTGATCTATCAGGTCTCCTCTTTTGCTCACGTAGTTTCTTTCATATATTTCTATATTGCCCTTCAGCCAAATGGCTCCTGTTGCTAGTCATGAAATCACGTTTGACCATCGTGACACCATGGACAACATTCCTCCAGGCCTTCCTGTCCTCCACCATCCCCCAAAGTCCACTTTAGCTCACACCAACTGCTTCAGAGACTCCATCCAGCCACCTCCTCCTCTGCCATCCCCTTCTTCTTTTGCCTTCAGTTGTTCCCAGCATTAGAGTCTTCTCCAGTGAGTCCTTCCTTTGCATTAGGTATTTGAGTTTCATCTTCACTATCTGGTCTTCTAAAGAGCAGTCAGGGTTGATCTCCCCTAGGACTGACCGGTTTGATTGCCTTGCGGTCCAAGGGACTCGCAGAAGTCTCCTCCAGCACCACAATTCAAAGGCCTCAATGCTTTTGCGCTCAGCCTTCCTTATGGTCCAGCTTTCACAGCCATACATTGCAACTGGGAAAGCCATAGCCTTGACTATACACACTTTTCATGTCTCTGCATTTTATGCTTTTTAAATGGCTCCTAGGACAGTCCATAAAAATACAAACAAAATTAGTGAAGTAGATTACAGCAAAACAAATCAGTCAGGTTAAAATGAAGAATAAAACAGTAGTCAGAGTGCAGGCACAGAGATGTAAGACCCCCTGGGTGAAAAAGCCAGCTTTTCACTGGCACCAAAAAGCTAAGTATGGGTGCCATGTAAGCCTACCTGGGATGGAGTTCTGTAAGTGAAGGGCACCAACCGAAAGGCCCTTTCTCTAGTTACTGCCTGTCTCACTATCAGATGTCAGGGACATCTGGAGGACAGCTGCTGTCAAAGGCTTTGCATGGCAGGTGGATATGGAAGCAAGCATTCCTTCAAGCCCCTTCTCAATGCTTGGCCACTACATCTGCTACCAGAGTGATGTTCTGCTCTATGTGTAACTTGTGAACTTTATGTTCTCTTCAGATTGTGGACACCTTCTTCATCGGCCGTTTTGTCGTGCTCTCTTTTTTGAGTGTGACTTTTCTAGGATGCCTCTTCATGCTTTTGATTCACCACGTCCTGCAACCTGTGTATGCCAAGCCAGTGAGAGTTGCCTCATAAGAGCATAGATGGTCCATCTTTGGTGCTGCTTTGGCCTGGAGAAAAGACTTCTGCAACAAGTACTAGAAAAGTAAATTGTTTTAACCAAAAATGTCTTGTTACAGATTTTTACAGAATAAAATTTATTTTGTTATCCCTATCATGTTATAAGATATCCTGAACATTTCAGCACACATAGGTTTTAAATTCAGCTTAATAAGTACCATTGAATATGGTGTCAGTTATTAGTCTGCTTTTCATATTATGGTTTCCCCTTCAGTTCACCTCCCTTGCACAGCATGTTTATAAGAAGATGAATTTGCAGAGCAATACAGGTACAGTGTATTGGTTCTAGTGCCATGTTACCACTAGAGTTGGTAGTTGCCCATTAGCCAGGAAGGTTGATTAAGTAAATAGCAGTTTTCACACACTAAATACTGACTTGATTCACAACCAGTTTCTGTTCCCTTCTCTGCTCTGTACAAAGAAACCTAGCCTGTGTATTTCTTTGTAGTGCCTTCTGTATTTAGTGGGTTTAATTTAATGGATCCCCAAGGGCTTATTTTTGTCTCCCTGCTCCTTCCTGACACAGGTGAGAGATGCTAATGAGTCCCTCTGAGAAGTCACTTGGCTGAATTGTTCCAGAAGAAAAAACTGGAAGCAGATCATTTTTCTTAGTCACCAGATACTTTTTGTCCACTTCTAAAGAGTTGAGGGAATGCATCCCGTATCTGTTTTAATGTTTTCTCTCTGAATCTCTCATTGTTTTTTCCAGACCTGACACTTGCTTCTGCATATATACATGCACCTATGCATGCGCAAGAAAAAATGTATCTGAATGGGTGAAACTAAGATTTCATCTGTCCATAAATTTATGAAGTTTGAAGTTCTAAACTGGATTCTAGCTTTCATAGGTCATGCCATGATTCCTTGCATGCACCTTTTTATCCCATTCATAACGGGATTGTAATTAGTCCCCATGGATGACACACCCAGAACTTTTAGGCAAAGTCCTGGAGGGCCACAAGTTGCCTATTACTGCCCTACTATACAAATAATATGACTTGCTTGGCAAGCTCTCATTTCTTTAGACATGTAAAACACATACCGTTGATTTGTGTATCTGATGGTTTTCAATCATTGGCAGAGAAACCACAGAGAGTACTAAAATCCCACCCTGGTCTGTGTGATTTTTCCATCCAGTCCTGTGCAGAGCTAGGTGTGGATAAACCTATTGAAATCAATCAGCTGAGGTATGCTTTAAATGCATGAAATGTTCTCATGACTGGCAACATAGACATATTGAGTAGCAACTTGCTTTTAACAGCAGAACAGAAGCTCAACCTTCTCCAGAATGTGAAAACCATATTAAGTACAAAATTTGGCACGTGCCTGGTGGCATTGCCAAAGTGGGGGATACACAGAGTCCTAAAGATGCTCAGTGTTGGATCTGATAATGAATAGGGGTCTGGAAATCGCTTCAGTTGTCTTACACCAGAATCCACTCTATTACTGTCAGTGAATGCCATTCTCTGCCATTTTTGCTTTGCATATTTTTTTAGGATGGGGTGTCCAAAAAGCAGATCTTATTCCAGCCTTCTACGTAGGTTTTTGGGGTCAGTGATTCTGTAACTTCTGAGTATTAAATATACTTTTTGCTTTGAGTTATCCTCTTAGTTCTTGTTCATTCATAATCCGCAGGCAATTCTAATTTCCCCTGGACTGAGATATCCCATTTTGCTGGCACTAGCTGTAGAATAATTTTCATTTGGCCTAAAAAATTAAACTTGAAATGGAAGAACAGCCCCCTTTTCTCCTAGCGAAAGAGGTATGTGAGATGGCAAAGGGCTTTTTCTAACAAGATTGTAGATACATTTTCTAACTTCATTAAAGGTACTTGCCCTGGGAGTGAATAAAACCCCTCACAGAATAATTCTAAAATAGCTGAACCTCTTTTTAACAAGAGGAATAAGTAGGAAAGTAATTGGCCAGCTAAGGAATACTTAAAAACCCAGCAAATAGAAGGGAAAGCTTCCTAAAATAGATTGTCAGTGTTTCCATATCACATATTAATTGGCAACAGCCCATTTGGAAAGCCATAAAAACCTGGGGAGGTGGCAAGAAATTGCAAATACAAAGTTGCCAGTTCTCCTGATTTCATTTTTTAGAAAAGTCTCTCAGACAGAAATCAGAATACTCATGATGATAGAGTAATAAGGGTATAATTTCATTATTACAAAGCAAAGTTTGAAAAGTGTGAATTTGGCTCAAAGTCCAAATATTCAAAGTAGCGAATAACCCATTTTACATAAAAAATGCAGCTGTCACAATTCAGCACCAGGTTACATATTTATGGACAGCTTTGCATCTAAGTATTTCTGATGATTTAGGCACACTTAATGAGCTTATGCATGTCTAATTCAGCAGGTCCTTGACCATTGGTGTAGGAAATTTACTGCCACAAGGAATAATAATGACTCCTAGCACATATAATTCTTTGCTGATAAAATAGAGGAATCACAGGTTCCCTGTTTTGATGGAAGGAGCTTCCTCTGATAGGAGTCCATTGGAGAATAATCTTCATATCCAACCCAGTTTATGCTAACTTGGATGAATGGAAAATATAAATGTGGCAAATTAAAGGGAAACTGGATAAAAGGGCAGAGATTGTTAGCTAGTATGGAAATAAAGCTGGACATTCTGACACGATGTATTCTCTACCCAGCTGTTGATGCTGCTCCATAAAGTTTGCTCAAGCTTCCAAGCTAGGTGACTTGGCTGGCAAGCTGCCATTTCAAATTTCACACAGTGACCTGGAGCAATGCTGCATCGAGTGCATGATGAGGAGCTGAAATGGCAACATGCCAACCAAGCCACTTCTGCCAGACAAGCCACGGGTAGGGTGACTGTGTGTCCTACTTTACAGAGAAGGGTACTCTTTTTGGAGGTCTGTCAGGCCCCCTCTGAAGGGCTGCCGGTCCAAATCTAGTTTCAAGTGCAAGAACCGTTTGAAGGAAAAGTGGGGGGCTTGGGGTTTCCCATCAACAGTAGCTGGACAGCTGGTGGAGCAGGCACAGAGATCATTAAGCACAGTTTTCTACATTATGATGAAATGTATTGTCCTTTTATTTCCATTACAGTAAGTTCTAAGTTTAGCACATGTAATTTTATTGCAAATTTGTGCTCTCTTCTGCCCCTGCCTTTTGTTTTGTTTTGTTTTGTTTTGTTTTGTTTTGTTTTTGTGATGGGGAAGTTGGCCCACTAGTTAGACTCACACTGATATTGGAGGGGGCCTTGCCAAGGACACTTCAGTGAGAGCCTCCTCGTGTCTGAAAAAAGACATACCCAGGGGTGGGATAGACCAGGAATGGACCTTTCTGACAGAGAGCCACATCCTTCTGGTCTGAGAAAGACTTCAAAACCCACCATCCCATGTTCTCTTGCTTTTTAAAGTCGTCCAGCTGTTCCTAAGTTTAATAAAGTGCATCCTACGTATTAACTTCCAAGCCTGAGTGTTGGCTCCCTTCCTCCCTCTCCATTTGTGGGACTTGTGTGTAAGTCTTGTTCAGGCCCAGAGAGACTTAATTAAATGTGTTAATTCTGCAGCCTCCTGCTGTAATTTGTCAAGTATTTTCTGTTTTAAGTCTCACAACCCTAAGGTCAGAGACGGAGCGACCCGGGAGACCAAAATGCTCCACTGCTTGATTTCCGTATCTTTCTACCTTAACACTGGATTTGTTTGTCTTTTATTTTCTCACACAAGGATTGGCCCACTTAGCCAACACAGGTACACCAGTGGGCATTTCTGGTAATGACATTTTCAAGCATACCAGGGGGAAAAGAGCACGAGTTACAATTGAGGAGTGGGCAAGTTACGGGTTTCCAGATGTAATTGGGCTGCAACTCTCCTCATCCCTGTGCACTGGCTATGCTGGCTGGAACTGATGGGACTCCAAGTCCAGCAACCTCTGGGCTCCTCACCCCAGCCAGAGCTGGTGTTGTTAGGTCTGTTACAGTGTTAAAATTACATAATGATCAATGCTGGAGCAGTTATCTTACCGAGCTAGATCAAACAAGTGTCAGACCACTAGCTACTGTTTTTAGAAGGCTACCATGATGTGGTGGTAAGGAAACAGTTTAATTAACTTAGTGGTGGGTTGGGGGCTTAGACTGAGGGTCCCCCTGAATGCATCCACCTCAGCTGGTGTACTTGTCTCATAGCACTCATGGGAGATACAGCAATGATGGCTGCTGGCCATGGTAGCTGTGGGAAGTCTTCTGGAATCCCCGCTCAACTCAGGATCTGAGACAATGAGTCCCTGGATGGTAGCTGCTAAGGAGGGTCGTGGGAGAGAGCGGCCACCTCTCTCCCTGTGGGCTTCCCATGGGTACCTGGTCGGCCATTGTGGGAACCAGGTTGCTGTACCGGGTAGGCCTTTGGTCACATCGAGCAGGGTTCTTAGACGGAAGATAGAAGCATTTGGTTGCTGATATGCATCTCCCTGGGAGACTGTGTGGCATCTGATTTTATTCTAATTGCCGAGTGAGAAGGAGGAAGTTAGCACAGGTCCCAGTTGCCTTGAGGGCTCAACCAGGTTGGGCCAGACTCGCTGGCTGGGGAATTTTTGTTATTTATTTCATTTCTTATTGCATTCATATCCTGTCTTTTTCAATCTTGCAAGGAGCCCAGAGTAGGCTACAGGGTCCTCTTCCTTCTCTCCATTTTATTCTCATAACAACCCTGTGAGGTAGATTAGGATGAAAATCACTGACTGGCCCAAAGGCACCCAGTGAGCTTCATGGCCAAGCCAGGATTAGAACTTGGACCTGTGGAGTCCTAGTCCAAACTTCTCACTGTCACTGGAGAAGAAAGGCAGCAAGCCAGGTCCTGTCCCCCCAAATGGTTGAGAATAAATCTAGCGATGGTTCATTAGGCCTTCACAGAAGGTGCCCCTTCTCAGTTGAGCCCACTTGAAGGGGAAACAGTATGCAAGGACAAGAAGGGTCGAGGTCCTCCCCTCTTACCCATGGTCTATCTGAGCCGTTTGTCTAGCCTGGAAGAATAAGAGGAGAGATGCTGTGCAGGATGGCCGCTTACGCACTGCCAAAAAAGAAGGAAGTGCATCACACACACAGAGGCTTGCAGAGTTTTGCAAACATTTGCCTGTGCTAATTTTTATGTATTTAAGTAAATTTCTGAATAATTACTATAATTTCAGTAGAAACACAAACTAAGCACAGTGAGGAAGGTTTTGACTAGCTGTCCTCTGTTTCCTACTATGTTTGCTGTCCAGGTACTAACTCTGGATGGGCATTCACAAGGCCTCTGCTGGACTTCCTTCTTCTACCATTTATCATGAAACCCTACTTCAGCTGGACTCAAGGAGTGCCCTTTGCCGTCCAAAGGACAGGCCACAAGCATAAAATAATCTTTATGGCGCATGTGTGCTCCTTCCCACTTTCACTTTACTTCGTTCGTGTGGGTTCTAGGAGCACGGGCAGGGGACATGGCCAAAGAAGGCTGGACAGGTGCATGCAGGGCATCTGTCAGTGGGCTGCACGCCATTCAAGGGCTGCCAGTTCCCAACCTCTAATTATCTTAGAAGGAAACAATCCTGTTTTCTTTTGATGCCCTATTGTCCCATTCTTTTCACACAAAAACCAATTCCCCCCACTTTTTAAGAAAGGGGTGGGGTGGGCAAAATTCCAAGCATCTGGGAGGTCTGCAAGAAATGGGAAAAAAGCCACTTTAGAAACGGGACCACTCCTCTGTTATTCTTACTTTGGCTCCATCTAGTGACTTATCCAAGGGGAAATACAGAAAGAGGCATACATACAGGACGGCATTCTGTTTTCCAGGTAGTTCAGCCTTTATATCGCAATGCCACTCACTGCTTGTTCTCACTGTATTTCTTTTACACGCCCACCCTGTATATCACGCGGATGTTTGGAGCGACATGAAATGAATGCACAGGCAGGACAGGTTGGCTTTGTGAGGAGACTAGCAGACACCATTCAGTTCTAAAGTAAACACAGTAAAAGACACCAAGAGCCTCTTAATTCAGGGGTGAGGCAGACTTTCAGGAGTTCCCATGTTGGTTTTACTAAAACTGAGAGATTCGTGACCCAGATCTGGTGCCAAAGTCATACATGTATAATGAAGGATCCTGAGATCAGGAATTTCAAGTACTAGAGCCAGTCAGAACTTTCCACACAAAAATCCTTACCTGGTTATTCCACCCTTTCTTCATTTCAACATAAATATTGTGGCCAACTGGGAGTCATTTTATTGCTGTTATTGTTAAACAACTGGGAGTCTCAGATCTTTGATAATCTACTGCAAATTAACGTGTTGATGTAGAACTTCCATCTGGCCACCCCTGCTGTAACCTAGGTTAGATGTGAAGAATTCAGCCCTTTCTGTGACAGTCCAGAACAAAATGCACACCCATGTAACTTCTGCTTTGATTCTGCTGAAGCACTCCATTTCCTTTGAAAAAAACTGAGAGGAGGGATCTTTGAAAACGAACATATTCTGGACTCCCCCCACCAAAAAAAGATAATTTTCTAAAGATAATAATTTTCTGTAAATACATTTCAAACTTAGGTTGTATTCCCCAACCCATCTCCTTCCACAACTGAGATTAACTTCGTGGCTGAGAATACAGACTAGATTTCTACTCTGTGAAACATGTTCATTGTGTTGCTTACTCCCAAGTAAATTCCATGGACTTTCTCCCAAGTAAGTGCATATAGAACCACTGCCTAAATGGTTGAACATAATGGTTTCATTGTGAATGAAATGAGCAAATGAATGTAATCGTTTCGTTTTGATTAAAAATTGCCTGGAGTGTAGCAAAAAGGGATACGTTACCTGTAGTAATGGCTGACACCATTAGGTGCTAGATGAATTCATGTAGGATAGGCCTCATAATGGCCATACCCCCTTTCCCCAACCACCAGTCATTTGGTAGATTCCCAGCATTTGTGTCATCCGCCCCCCCCTCCAATTCTAAAGGTTGAAATGCCTTTTCAAAGGCTGACTTACTGGCAGTAAGGTTGCAGTTACAGTACTCTGATATTTGGGGTATTTGGGCCCTTCCATCTTTTGTCCTTGGCCCCACTCACCACTGCAGTGCAGCCCCTGAGAACGTCTCCAAAATGGAATTGGCCCTCACAATGAACTAGGTCTTGCATCCCTGCTTTAGCAGCTCTGTGACAGGCAGAAACCCAGTGGATTTTCCCCCATTTCTTTCCCTCTTGCTGAGTCAAGCTTTGCCTGCTGAATTTCCATCGGTTATCCTACTGGCAGTGCCACAGGAACCAGAGCGTAAAGAAAGTATCGTGGCTTTTCTTATATCCTGCAGGCAGGAGCACCAAATCTGCTGCTCTGGGAGGGAAGGGGCCCGTTCCAACCACAGGAGCAGACACACCTGCAGAGCCAGACTTTTCACTGGCAGCCCTCACTGCACCCTGCCTTGCTTCAAAGAATGGGCCCTTCTATTTTCAGCATAAACCTTGAGCTTCATAAGTAAGGGGGGTAAGTGGGTGGGCAGGATTAACATGTGCCGGAAACCCTGGCTGCAAAGCAGCACACGGGCCAGCTGAGGATTAGCAGCCCAGCACAAAGAGCCTGAAGTCATTAGTGCTAACGTCTGCCAGGCCTTAGTCATGCCCTACAAGGTGTTAATCTACTCGGGACCTTTTCTTCCATTAAACATGGCTCTGCTACAGGACTCGCCTGATCGGCGGTTCTCGGGCTGCCCTCCAGAAGGAACTGGGCCTGCTCAGGCACCGTCAGGGATGTCAAGCCAGCCGATCTGACCAGCAGCAGCAGGAGGAAATGGGGCGTTGGCCCATGGCTCCCTCTTTTAAGGCCTGAGGACCCTGCAGCAGGGCAATCACACTTCCCTATTGTGGCATGTGAGCCTCCTTGTCCTGTCTTGCTTTGCTTTTGCTCCCAAGCAGTTACGGCGTCTTGCAAACACTGCATCTGCTGTTCCTTTCCTCCCAAGTTTTCCTGAGCAAACATGTGTTTCCTGAATCTGTTGTTCCAGTATTTCAGTGCAGGGGTCACGAGATGTGTGCTGGCACAGAGGCAGGCATGCTGCCCAGAGCCCTGCAACCCATGAGGGTCCCACTGTCCTTGAAGCTGCCGCTCACCATTGCAACTTGGCTTTCATTCTAGCCCAGACAACGGTGGCAGTGAGGAGCAGGAGCAGCAGATGCTGCCACCGCTTGGGCATTTGATGGCTCTCTCTCAAGCACGCATGGCTGTGTGTCCTCCATTGAAGAAAATTGTCCTCTGTTCGAAAGCTTCCTCTGCATCTTGTTTAAAGACAAAATCCCCTAAGAAAGGAGAGTGGCAGAAACTGGAACGCGCCCATCAGAAGTTAACACCATGACAGCAGACTGACCAGACACATGGGTGATTTAGTCACGGTCTTCCCCTTGGACATGTATGCATGGCAGCCTAGCCTGAGAGTAAGTGGCACCTGTCAAAGTATCGGGCTTACCATGGATTGTTCTCCTCTTCCTTTCCCTTTCTTGCAACCAATATCCTGGAGTCCTGCACAGAGAACTCATCGTATCTTTTCCTCCTATTCCTATGCAACAAGCATTACATAATAACTGTGGGCATTGGCCAAGCAAGGCTGTGCATAGTTTGATAGTGCACACATGACAACTGTTAAGTGGTGAGTTGTCGATTGAAAAGCAAAATGGCTATTTGAGTTGACGTCCAAAAGGGCCGGAGAGGCTCTCTCTCCTTTAGCTCTGTGATCCTCCAGTTCTTAAGAATTATCCTGGTACTTTGCAGTGCCTCCACCTTTTCCACATTTCCCTGAACCTCAAGGTACTTCAGAAAGGAGAGCTCTAAATCTCACCTACTTTTTATTAACAGTTGCTTTTGACAGATTTCAAAAGAAAGGATTCTTTAAAAACATCTATCTGGCAGGGGTGGGAATATATTGCCATAAAATATGTGTGTATTGCTTTGTCCTCCTGCAAAATGCTAAGAAAATGCTTTGGGGGCAGGATCTTCATCTTTAACAACAACACAGTAAGCAGATTCAACATGGTTGTCCCAATGCTGGGATTAACAATATCTACTGAATTTTGCCCATGCAGATGAGTGAGAATTTCATTTGTTTAATTTTTTATAAGAATTTAACAAAATCTACTATTTTTTCATCCCTAGAATAGAAATAACATGTAAGTTTTAAAAAGTGAATGTAGGCAAAAACAAAACTGATAGATTTGTCCATTCTTAATTCTGGGTATTCTGAGTTAAGCGATGTGATGACTTTTTGTCATCTGTATTGGTACCCTATTTCAGGAGCACCCTCCTTAAAAACACTGACGTGGCACCAAGCTTTTTGTGTTTTAAGTCCAAAAATTAAAAAGATTTTATTCTCTTAAGTTTTTGATGGCCGATTCATTTTCTGCTGAATCCCTTTTATTTTTGTCTTGCAAGATGTTTTTAAAAGTTTTGGCTGGTCTCTTTGATCTTCATGTTTCATTGTTTTAACATTTTCAAGTCACCTTGAATCCCTACTCCTTCTAGTAGAAAAGTTGGGAAAAACCCACTTGAAGAGAAAGATAAAATAAAGGGGTTGAGGAGCTTTAAGATGGGACGGGATTTGCTCAGGCTTATATATGGTCAGGAACAGAAGCCAAGAATTCCTGTGTGAATGGACCCAAAGTTCCTGTCCATCCAGGAAATCCCATAGATAACCAATGGATGCATGAGCTGATAAGGGCATGAAAGGAAGAAAGCAGAAACAAAATTGCAAAGCTGTAAGATGCCAACTGGGCAGGGAAGGAAATGCAAGAAGGGGCAAGGTCATGCGACAAAGGAACTAAACAACCCCACTCAGAAGGATATAAGCAGCTGCCAGCCACTGAGAATGGCATGCTTCCGTTTACCTGGCAAACTTAATCTGCAAAGATTTTAATTAAAGATTTTAAGAAATTGGTTTTATGCAAATGACAATGTAGAGGCTTCTGTTCCCCTTTGCTTTGAAGAGGGATGCAAAATTCCTGGGAGAAGGAAGCCTGCAGGGGGGCGGGGGCTGTCCTTGATGCAGTCAACATTAATGATTTTATCATGAGACTCCTGATATTTGACTTTATTTTTAACCTGCCCTCCTCCAGTTGGGAAAAATGATTGGATTAGACATTCAACTCCCCCACTTTGTTTTCTCCATTACCCCTTTTAAAAAAAGGGGGGGGATTTAAAGCAATTTTTTCATGAAGCGACTTAGCTAAAAGTGTGAAACAATAATGAAACATAAAGCATATGAAAGGGAGTTGGTTGGGGGTAGCTTTCAAACTAGTAGTAACCTTTCTACTGGGCTGGGTGGGAGGTGGAACAGCTGGCCTGGTTGCCTGTGCATTTGTTCCTAGAAGAAATTACCCAGACATCTCAGATATTTGCCATTTTCTGTGCACCATGCAAGGTTGGGGTTTTACAGCATTAAGCAAGTTGGCATATCTCCATTATGAACTAGACTGAAGCTCGTTTAAGGGATCAGAGCCTTATCCTGGTTCTGGAGCTCGTGGTAGCTGGACACAACTTTGTTCCCCATCTATGGGAGGAGATTGGATTAAGAGAGAGTTTAAGAGATTGGCTGACCAGTCTGTTTGATATTTTTAATGTATAAAATTCATAAATATCGTTAGCTGAATAAAACAAACCAAAATGGGCAGAATAATAATATCATAGGAATTCAAGTTTAATACTGCAATGGCAGCAGTAATTGTTACCTCTTTTTTGTGATGTTGTTGTTGTTAGTCGTGAAGTCGTGTCCGACCCATTGCGACCCCATGGACAACATTCCTCCAAGCCTTCCTGTCCTCCACCATCCCTGGGAGTCCACTTAAACTCACACCAACTGCTTCAGTGACTCCATCCAGCCACCTCATCCTCTGCCATCCCCTTCTTCTTTTGCCATCTATTGTTCCCAGCATCAGGCTCTTCTCCAGGGAGTCCTTCCTTCTCTTTAGGTGGCCAAAGTATTTGAGTTTCATCTCCAGCATCTGGCCTTCTAAAGAGCAGTCTGGGTTGATCTCCTCTAGGACTGACCGGTTTGATTGCCTTGCGTTCCAAGGGACTCGCAGGAGTCTCCTCCAGCACCACAATTCAAAGG
>NW_025335762.1:11335423-11368839 GCF_004798865.1 Varanus komodoensis
ATTCAGCAAGTTTGTAGCCAAGTGGGGACGAGAATCCAAGTCTCCCACACCACTCGAACCATTGGGCCAGTGACAACTTCCCCGTGCCCTCTGCTTCCTTCACCTTGGCAGTGCCGGTGAGCTTTCTGTGTCGAGTAACCGTGGAGTCCTCCGGAAGAGCTTTGCTGGAGACGGGGCTGGGTGTTACTTTACACATCATCAGCTAGGAATGCACCATTTGTAGGATGTGAGTTTTGGAACTGCGCATTTCCTATCAAGCTGCACTTTTTTTAAGCCCACCGCAGAGGTGGTGGATCACTCCGCTCGAAAAGCCACCTCACGACCGCTCTCCACAGAGCTCAGTGCTGGCTGACTGAACCTTGGACCAAATAAAACTTTCAGCAGAAAGCCATACAAGGTATATCAATGAATGAATATAAAGAAAGAAAGAAATCCAGAACCAAACAGAGCAAGGGGGAAATCGGGAAAGCTTGGATCTCTTCCTGCTTTGAGATGTGTCTGCATTTGAGATTGGCCTTTGTTGTTTTCCAAGAACTAGCAGTAGCAAGCAAAGTAGCTGAGATAAGCGTTCAGCCTCACATCTGTATGTCAAAGAATGTTAAGGCTGGGGCCACACCCATGGAATAAAATGATATTTGAAAGTTCATTAACACATGAATCACCAGAGTTATGAAGGGACACGGTGTCAGCAGTAATGGGCTGGTAGTAATCCAAGCATTTCTCAGAAGATCCAAGAAGTGGCTTACAAACAACAGCCTGCCCTGTGGGCCTAGATTGACTTTTTATCAGTGAGTTAATGGATTAATCAATCAGCTTTAGCTAATAAATCACGTAGTCAAGTTTAATTGAGGAGATAGAGAGTCAGGCACTAGTTTAATCTTTGAAGGCCTTTTCGTGTTTGGGGAATTTTAAAAGGGTTACTCTTCCGATCCCAGCAACAATATGGCATGAGCTGCTCATTAAATTGTAAACAATGCCACCCACTAACAAAAAAAAGGCACTTGGCGGCATGCCAAGGGACTGCAGCATGATCAAGGTCAGCAAACCATAATGAAGCAGAAGCTGATTAGGGAGTGGATGTCCCCACCCCACCCTGTGCATGCCAGATCAAGTCCCCTAACACTGAAGTTGGGCTCTGCTTATGGTCCCGTCACCCAAGGGCACCCAGGTGACCTTCGGAGACTGTCGCCCTCGGCGTGGCAGCCCAGAGCTCTGGAATGCTTGCCCTTCATGGACACCCACGATCCCCTGTTGACTTTCGGAGAGGTGAGGTCCTCCTTTCCCTGCTTTTGGACCTTTCATAGATGCTATTTGTCCTCTGAGAACATTGTTGTTTGTCCTTGCCCTGCTTCTTCTAACCTGATGTAGCTCAGCGATCCCGAATCTGTTCTAACGTATTGCACTCCAGGGATGTTGGACTGCAACCCCCATCCTTGCCAGTCATCATGGCCATCAGTGCGAAGCCATGCTGGCTTGGAAAGATGGGACCTGCAGTCCAACAGGTCTGGAGGATAACAGGCTGAAGAAAGCTGCTGCAGCTTTTCAGCTTCCAGTGTTGTTATCTTATTATCATTATTTATATCCCACTTTTCTTTCCTGCAAGGAACCTCAGCTGGCTTACATGGCCCCCCACTTTGCTATTTTATATGCACAACAACCCTGTGAGGTAGGTTAGGCTGAGAGTGAGTGACTGGACCAAAGTCACCCAGTGAGCTTCATGGCCAGGTGGAGACAAAATTCCAAAATTCTAACCCCTACACAGTGGTTGCATTGGCATATCATTCCTGTTTTAAATTGCCTCTATTGCAATTATATTCCCTTTGTGCTTTTAATGTTCTTACATTGGTTTGGGATGCTGACATGCGTCCCAGCATATAAACCTGGCAGACAGTCCAGTTTAATAGCTCCTCATTGATTAAGTGCTTGTCTGCTTTGACATCAATGGGGGTCCGTTCAACTGGCGGACCTTCCTGCTAATAAGCAACTTCAACTCTCGTGGAATAAGACATTCCAACTCATGATCCCAACAATGGCTGTGAATGGACCTGAGGCCGAGGTGCTCCCAGTGATGCTGGAAAGCACACATGAATAATAGCCCCATTGTATCACATGCTTCTGTCACCCCAGACTTTCCAGTATCATTGCTGAGTTCTCCCACTCTGACCTTCTCTCCTCATCAGGCTTGCTCTACTGGCTCTTGAGAGGAAGTTTCCTACCACTGCCACCCCATTTGACCGTCGTCTCTTTAAGGGGAAAACATGAACTATTTCTGATATCTGTCTGTGGATTCAGCAATCACATGCATGGCAGTCTGGACAAACAGGAGCCAGATATATTTAGCCGTCGGAAGAACTTCAGGAAGGATAGTCTATTTTTCCATCCCGGCTGCATCTGTCTGAATGACACGCTCCAGTCAAGTGAGGGGTTACTGGGTTTGATGATGCAGAAAGAATGGGATGTTTCCAGTTTGGGCCTGAGTGTACTTAATGCATCTTTATGCCTATTCGTGCCTGAGCGCTTGTGCGGAAGGACGGGATGGAAACGCTTGTAATCAATACATAATGATAAATATTTTAAAAAACAAAACACCCCCCAAAACCATAAGATACCACCAAAGTACCCTGGTATTTCTAAGAGAGCATTTGAATAGGTTTTTCTGTCTTTCATTTACATGTTATTTTAATTCAGTCTGTATGTTTAACATAGATTTTTTTTAAAGCAGCACTTTTTGGCAAGGAGAAGGCAGGCTATAAATTTCATACATACATAAATACATAAACCAGCATTTTTCTCATTGTTCATTTTCTGGCGTTGGGATTTGGATTAGTCCCTATATTTTCAACCCATAGGAAGGCCATGAGTTCTTCGCCACAGCACCTCTTTTGCATGCAGGGACCCAAGGTTCAGTCCCTGGCATCTCTGGCCATCTCAGGTACAGCAGAGGAGGTGATGGGGAAGACCTGCTGGCTCTGGCCAGAGGATGCCACATGCTGGTGGCGAACCTGAGCAGAAAGGCCCCTGGCAGACACGATGACTCTCCATACCTGTACGAGCACAAAGTACCAAAGTTGGTGGATGTTCCAGTAGTAGCCCAGGCCAAACAAGGATGTGAACAGCCCACTCAACACCATGCCTCCAGAAAGATAGTAGCGCAGTGGGAGGCGCTCACCGAAAATTCCGCTGTGGAGATGGAATGAATGGCGCGTTAAGCACGAGAGATGCCCCGCGGAGAGCAGAGACCACGGCACGCCTTCCGACACCCTCCAGCCTGAGCCTGTGCCGGTGAACGAAGCAGTGCAACATGCAATCATGCACGTGCTTGGACAGCAAACAGGCCTACAGCTCCTAGTGTGCATCGCCCATCAGAGTTGGCTGGGGCATGCTGGGAGTTGTAGGCCTTTTTTCCATCGAAAGACTAACAAGAGGGAGCCCCTCATGTGCCATCCAATCGGGAGGCTTGGAACTGGGAGGATTATGGGCATCCTATGCCGCATGGGAGGGAAACAGGGGCAGAGGTCACTTCCATTCCCTTCCCACCCTGCAGGACACCTTGACAGGCAAGTCCAGCCGTCCCAGTCCCACACCTCTGAGTGCACGGAAAGCGGGTGGAGGTGCCAGCTGCACCCTCAGTGCCTTGGCAGAGGCTCCCCTCCCCTCCCTGAGTCTGGGAAATATCTTACGAGAACCCGTGGGTGCAAAACACTTCCATAGCAAAGAAAGGCTAAGAAAAGCCTAGCACAACTGCCACCCTTAACTGGTGCTGCAATTCCACGCTTGTGCACCAGGGCACAACCATTGTGGAACATAGTTCTTTAGGTACGATGGCATTGTGGGTCTGTGCTTGGAGTTAATACATCGTTAGGCTCCTCTAACCAGAGCAGTGCGACTTTTCCAGACCCATCCTCTTGAGGATGCCGACACACGGCCAGGCCACTGGTCTGTCTCTGCCAGTGCTGTCTGCCCTCCACAGTCTCTGCCAATTGCAGGAATCACACCTGGAGGCTCCAGAGCACGAACCTGCCTGCAAAACAGGTGCTCCATGGTGGAGCTAAGGTCCCTCCCCTTCTGCAGCAGAAACGCCATCCTGGAAATCACCCGGAGGGGTCGTTAAAAATGACTTAGGTGGCAAAACATCCTGCTGTGGGCCTCGGCAAACAGAATCCATCATTCGGACAAGAATACTTGTTGACACTGCAAGCCCTCCATTAGCGGGTTTCTTATCCGTCAACCATTATGAAGTAGCTACAGGAAGTCTGTTTCTTTGAACTGTTTTCTGCCTGTTTCAAAATGGACAGATTATCATCAGGGTGCAGCTGGCTCCTGGCAAGTTGTGCCAGAGCAATCAAACAGTAAATATGGATTTCTCCTAGGAACAGCTCTGGGATCATTCCATGTTGTTAATGGCCTTGTTAAGCTGCCAGGTTCAGGCACCGAGAAACTGATGTTGTCTGTGATGAGCGGTGGCAAGACTGACCCTGGACTGCCAGGGAAGGCAATGCCGAGCCAAACCTAAATTGCGAATGATGCTGAAGGAGCCAGAAAAATTAAGGTGGTAGGAATGGCCTTGCTAAATCTGACTGAAGTCCAGAGTTCATTTTCTAAAAAGGACCAAGCAGATGCCCTCAGGGAGGAAAACTCTTGCCATCTGCAGAGACTAGTCCTCCTGGCTGCATGCTGCCTCTAGAGACAAGCTTTAGGCCTATGCATGCAGGAGAGTGGACACCACCACTTCAGGCATTTCCTCGTTCTTTCTCCTCTTTGCTATCTCTGTTTTTAAGCTGCACAGAAGTAGAAAACTCACTCATCAGGAGGAAAGTTCTGAAAGTTCTAAAGTACCCAGAGTGGAAGTATAAACATCCAATCAATAGGATAAAGCTTTAGCCCTGCCCTTTGCCTGCTTGCTTCTGAGTGGATGCGCACAGGTTGGCAGTGTAAATCTAGAAAAACTCTACTCCTGTTCAAGTGTTCTTCTCTGCATGGGATAAATGGAGAAGCCAGAATGTGTCAGCTAGCTCTGTCTCTACTGCCCCATCACCTGCGACCAGGGGGCCCATGTCCTTATAGCTTGCTGAACTCGGCAGCTCCTTCTGCAGTTTAGAACCCGGCACATCCAGGTTCTAGATCCCATGGGCAGCTCCAGAAGGAGGGTAGGAGCAACATCCAGCTTGACATGGTTGGGCATGTGCTGAAGGCCCCATCCCAGCAGGGGCTCCTTGCTGGAGCTTTCCTCCTCTTCACCCTTGCGGCCTGCTTGTCTGCTTGTCTCTCGCTCTGGCACAGACTGTGCTGGTGGTGAGGAAAAGAGCGGATGCAACATCACCTGGTGTGCTGTCTCTCTGCTTGTCCAGGCAGCGAGTAGCAGCCATGTGGGAAAGAAGAGGCAGGGACAGTTGACACAGCCGCTGGCCCACCGAGGATTGTGCCCAGGGCCCTCCTGGGGCTGCAGCCAGCCCTGTCCTCCACGGTTGGCATTCATGCTGCAGGGTGCCCGGGGCCGGGTTCTGGCCATGGACAGGCAGGGCTGGCCAGCACTGTTCCAGCCCTGCGCAGGAGTCGAAGCCCAAGAGGGCTCCTGCAGAAGACCGTGCGCCGTGCTGGTATTTAAGGTACACACCTGATGTACATGCCAATGGCATAGGCAACCAGGAAGGCATTATCCAAGGCTCCAAACAGCTCCTTGTAGTTGTCTTGATCTGCAAGAGGGAACAGCACAGACCCCTGAGTGCCAGGAACATCCAAACTCCCACAGTATCAGAGGAAATGACTGGCACTTGGAAGAATTTAAGAGCAAACCCTGGACATAATCACAGCCGCTTCTGGAGCACAGCATCACATTTTGGTCTACGAGTATTTCAGCCTTTCACAAATTTCAGGGAACAACCAGGACCTACCATGGGGGGGGGGGGGGGAAGCAGGGCCACTTTGTTCAGGATTCTCTCATGGGGGGCTTCACATTTTAATATTCTGAGGCTGGTCAAGGGTTACTATGCTTCAGCTGTGGGGCAACACCCTTGGCATGGCCCTGTTAGGCTTAATATCAGTGGTGAAATTGAAAGAATTTTTCCCAAAAAATATTTGGTGCATGTGCACCAAAAAATGTAGAAAAACATTTGTTAAATGAAAAAGGATATCACTGGGTTGGGGTGGTGAGGATAAAATGGTGCCGAGGAGGACCAGGCGAGCAGCCTTGGAGAGAAAAAGGTAGGACATAAAAGCAGTGTAATCACAGCGTGATAACCCGATGTAATAATAATCCATTATGAAGTGCTGCACTGTGTTGCAAGCATTAACTTGTTAAATGTAAACATTTGAAATCTAAAGACTTTTGTAACTCTAATTTAGCATTTCTTCATCTTAATAGACCCTCAAAGGGCCTCAGAAATGGAGGTGGCCCAGGCCTCTCCCTCAGTCTCCAAGACAGCCTACAAACAAGGCTCCCACAGAGCGCTACAGCCTCGACAGCTGTGCAGAAAACGCGGGACGTGCCAAACGCAGTTCCACGCCACCAACAAAGCCACACAGGAGACTCAGGGGAGGCTGACGACGCTGCGTCCGTGGGGCTCCTCCTCCACTCCAAATAGCTGAGCCTTTTTGGAGGCAGAGTTCAGTACCACGGATAGCTCCTAAACACGGACGCTGCAACGGATAAGGCGCCCCGCTGGCACTGGAGTCACCAGCCTTTGCAGACAAAGTGGCCTTCTACCAAGTCTGATCCTCACAGTGTCCAGCTGAACACTGTCCCGCCATGCTTGCCCAGAGGTGCATTCCAGATGTTAACTCCCCTCATCCTCGCCATGCTGCCTGGAGCTAACGGGAGTTGCAGTCTAACTTATCTGAAGGACACCAGGTTGTCCTACGTGGCTTGGCAAGTGCCTGGGGTTTAAGGCTGGGTCTTCCCTACGGGGAACTTCTGGGGATTAAAAAGGGCTCCTTCTGCATACAGAGCATCTTCTGTGCTGCTGAACTATGGTGGCATCCCATCATCCCAGCTCACATGTGCTGGCTCCACAGGGGCCCCATCCTCCGCCTGTTTGCAAAGGCCAAGAGGGTCTTTCAGTGGAAGTGGAACGACAAGGCAAATCAACTCTTACCAAAAGGCTTCCAGTCACACCACGTGGTGCTATTTGAGATGTTGTCCGGACTGGGCCGTGAGGAGCAGTTATAGTGCAGTTCGCTCTGAAGAAACGAGAAAGGACAGGCACACATGAGGGTCTGCTATTTTTTGATTCCACTGGAGGTCTGATACAACCCTCTGGAGCCTCCTTTCTCAAAGGCTGAATTGCCTCTCCTAAGGCTTAGCTACTGGCAGTAACGGGTTGTGCTCAAATATGTGGGTGTCTTTGGTCCCACTTCAGCCACCAGTGGCATCTGAGAGCATCTCGAACTGGGCTGAAAAATGGTTCTATGCCCCAGGTGAATACAGGGGGCCTTGGGCTTCAACTGAGTGCCCCACATATCCAGCACACGGCTATCTTTTACTCCCAGGGTTACAAGCTTTGTACCTTCACAATACTAATGGGCTTCCGAGACAGATGGAATGTGGTATAGCACAGAAACGTCAGCACCAGAATCAGCCCCCGATACCTAGAAAAGAGCAGACACATGAAAGGTGATGGACACTATGAGTAAAGACTGGGCAACTAACGGTGTGGAAGCTGAGCGGGCGCCTCCATGGCTCTAGGGCAAGGATCCCAGAACTCCCTCATTGCCCTGGAAGAGCGTTCCCCAAACAGGCATGAGCAGGTGTCAGTCTATGGGGATTGACAGTTGATCAGGCACGCCAGGCCTGCCCACCAAAGCCAGGGGTCAGCCGGTGGCCTGGGAGGCCTGAGGCTGAATTCAAGATGGCAGCTCCAGGGGTGGCGTTACCGAAGGCATCCATGAGCCACTCATTTCCACACTCAAAAGCAACTCTGTGTCAGTTAGTCCAGATCAGAGACGTATTGCAACAGCATGGATATATTGCCTTTTTGCCTCTTGAGAGGAACCGAAGGAGACTTACCTAGTTCTCCTCCACTCCATATTTATCCCTACGACAAGAACCCAGTGAGGTGGGTAGGCGGAGAGTGAGAGACTGGAGCAAAGTCACCCAGGGAGGTTCACGGCCAACAGAACCCGGATCTTCCAGGTCCCCAGTCTGGCACTCCAACTACGACACCACACGGGCTTAGCAACATATTTCAGGTATGTATTAAAGAGCAGCGGTGGTAAAGAAGAATCTTTTGCTGCCTGTAGCCATAGAGGGTAGCCTCATGTCTTTCACTGTGAAGAATCCAATACTGGAAGGCTTGCCTGAGGCAGCTCTCGAGAGCAAGACACAGAACTCGCTGGAACACCCCTCTGTGCCGAGATGCGCTACATCCGAATTACAGTAATCCAATTTTAGATTGTAATGTAAATTATAATACTTGCCTATTTAGATTAAAATAACTTCTTAGTTTGCATACACATACAATGAATATAAGAAGCAAACCAGCATCCTTTTTTCCCTGGTGTATTTCATATTTGGGGGAAATTATGTGGTCACAATTTCTCTGAGCTCTGCAGAGGAAAGTCAGATGTGTTTGTGCATGCCACTCCTCAGAGGAGCCTGTGCACCATTATTGCTTTATTTTATTTATTTTATTATTTATTAAAACATTTTTATGCCGCCACATTCGCCGAAGCCTCGGGGCGGCTTACAACAATAAATTAGGTCAATATAAATAACATTAGAATACATTAAAATAAAATACATTAGAATAAAATAAGCCACCCTGGCCAGATAAAATTCAATAGTATTAACATTTAAAATGCTGCTTAAATAAAAAGGTCTTTGCCTGGCGCCAAAAAAAAAATAATGACGGCGCCAGGCGGACCTCTCTGGGGAGCGCATTCCATAGCTTAGGCGCCACCGCTGAAAAAGCCCTCGTCCGAGTAACCACCCTCCTAATTTCCTTCACTGAGGGCTCCCGGATCTCTTTACTCACTGTGGAACTTTTGCGAAACTCCCTAGAAGACAATGTTTTCCCAGAAGACCAGGCCAGAGAGAGGACCAAGCCCTAGCCTTCGGGTCATCACATGCTTCAGACGTAGGCCATGCATTGGGTCCCTGGCATCTCCAGTGAAAGGGACAAGGGCCGGGTGATAAGAAAGACCAAGTAAAACTTTGTAAAGCTGCTGTCACTTGGAACAGATGGCGCTGAACAAAGAGCTGACTTCACTGCAGACAACTTCCCATGCGCCAGCAAAAACTTACTGAAACCAAAGCTGACCTGTGCCTTTCAGATGTCTGGGACTCTCACTCCCAGCTGAGCTGGCCTGAGCTGAAGGGAACTGAAGTCCAAAACACAGCAGGATGCTGTACTGGGGAAGGGTGACTTCCTGCTTAAGACAGGGTGGTGGAACATGTGCCCCCCATCCCAGAAATTCCTGTGGCATTTATTTTCTGTTTATTTACTGTGCTGGTATATTGCTGTATTTCTAGGCAGATTCCAGAGCAGTAAGTCAATGCAGTGAATCAGTGCCATAATCTATCCAGCCATCAGACACATCTGGATATGTGAGGTGCCTCCTGGCCTTTTACAAAAACACTGAATGCAACATGTCAAAGCCTCTGTTTTGGAACAATTGCTCTATTTACATATAGCACCTGCAAATTGCGGGGTGATTCATTGATCCATGCTGGGTGCATGTCAGCAACTCTTTATGTATGTGCCACCTTTGAGCAGGCTGACTGGAGGTTACTTTGTCAGATCCAAACCTGGATGCTACAGGCTCATTGCAGGCTAAACAACTCATACTTGTCAAGTAAATGTAGGTGTCTGCCATGGTTGCTTAACTCATGATTGACCCATGGTATCCGGATTCAGACATCACTAAGTAACCACCATTCAGCCTGACTGGAGGATGGTCAGGGAAAATGGTGACGGCAGGCACCATGGCAAACTGTGGGCTAATTAAACCACCATTTTCCCTCATTACATGTGAACTGAGTTAATGACTTGTTTCAATAAAAGCTGCAACTTCAGTTTCTCTCTCTCATTCTCTCTCTCACACATGCTGTGCGCAAATGCACACACACACACACACAGACACACACACACACCTCTCTCTCTTTGTTGATACTTCTGCTCTAAAGTCTTTCCTGCCTAGAACTGAAGGAGCCACGGTCTCCTTCCTATGAGCAAGAAGAACAAGCCAATATGCCTAACTAGCTACAGTTGCACTGCTGAGTGGAGAGAAAATTGAATATGCAGGCAGGAAGGAGGACACCCTGTGCGGGGAGATCCTGCAGCACTGAGCAGAGCAAGCAGGGAAAGAGCCTTCCAAATACGCCTACTGGAATTCGCCTGGCTGATGGAGTGAGACCTTGCTTGGGCGGCATGGAAGGTGATCGGGAGAAGCCCCCAAAGCCCCCCAGAGAAGTCTGCTACACAGTGTTGCCAGCTGATTGGGGGGAGGGAGAGGAGTGACCCCCCCCGCAGCCTAGGAGTGCTGCCCACGGCCCCCCAGGTGCCTGGAGCCAGAGTGTTTCCTGCCTGGAAAATAGAGAAGATCACTGAAATTAACCAGGAAGAGGTCACAGCAGAGCCAGAGAAAGCATCTTCGCTATTTTGTTGATCACAGGAGAGTGTGTGAGTGTGCTGGAGGTGCGGGGCGGGGAGAGATTTAGCCAAGCTGATAGCTGGAAGGGGAAGGTTTAAGCCTCCCCTGCCCACATGCACTGGTCCTGGTCTGGATCAGCGGCTCTCACATGCACTTGTAAGTTAAAAGGAATGAGCAGCTGGCCACACATTCGACGTGGCCTGCCAGTTCCCAGTGCAGAATCAGAGCCATGCATGTAAGGCAGCACAGAGCATAATCAGCAAGCCAGTGGTTCCTCTTTTCTTAGGGAAAAAGCCACAGCATCTTTCCATCGAGCGAAGCACATGAGTCACAAATGAAAACAAGCATGTTTCCAGAGTCACATGGGACATTCCCTCATGCGAGAACAGCTCTGACCAGCCTCATGCATGCAAGAGCAGCCGAGCCTCATTCCTCCCATCCTGAAAGGGAACATGGATGTCAGCACCTCACAAGACCCCGCTTATCGACATGAAGCAAGATAACCGAAAGACAGCCCGAGAAGGTCATGTTCAGGGGACTGTGCAACGATCTGCAGGGGGAGGGCAGGGAAAGCCAAGCACACCCAAGCAGGGAGGTGTCTAAGCACAGAGCTGACCTCCCTCAGCTTCTCCCGATTTTCTAATAGGCACTGAAATGTGGTAGGCAGAATGGAGCTGCCCAGGTCAGACCATATCTCAGTGATTTGATGATCTCCCAGCAGTGCGTCTAAGAACGTTATGTTCTTGTTTCATTTCAGCACTGAAAAGTCCACCAAGATACAGAAGGCAAAAACTTGCTTCCTCCCTGGACTTCTAAGATGGACACAGGATCTTTCTATACTTAGTTCCCCTTTCTTGTGTCCTTATTTCAACCCCACTACACCATATCTGCACTGCATCCAATGGGGTGGGACGCTGTCAAACCTCTCCTATCCTTGTTACTATCCAGGCCAAAATATGGAATTGTTGGAGAGTGGCAAGTTCTCCGTACCTGCACATGATAATACTGATGTTCTACACACATCACCACATTGAAGAAATAGCATTTAAGGGCAGAATGCCTTAACTTTTCTCCAGAACTTATTAATGGGGCCAAACACTGGGTTCTATCACCTCAGCTGTGTTCAATGGTCACTCAAGCCTTGGTGCCCCCTTTAAACATATATCATTTCCCCTGGAGTGCCACATGGCTGAGCTTAGCCATCACCTGAACTTCCCACAATGCTCCTGCAATAACATTGGACTAGGGCATTGTGGGAAATTAAATGGCAGAAAGACTCAGCTGTGTGGCGCTACTGCTGTTCATTGAAGCCAAGCTGGAAGAACCAGTGCAGGTTAGACTTCATCAGCATGCAGTTTGTCCAGAAGAAACCAAGCCTCTACAGAGTATACTCGATTAACAGAAATAACAGCAGGAGTTTTAGGAGTTTTTAGACTCTACAAAGAGGTCTGAAAAAGAGGACCATGAACTGAGTCAGGATCCCTTGCTTATCTACTGCGTATTGTCCCATGATCTGGAAGCACAGCCTGATCTTCCACAGCCCTCTGCTGTGTGCAGCACTTCCAACTCCACACTGCAGCTACCTGTTGAAGGTAAAGACTGGTGGAGGTTTGACCCGGTGAGGCACCTGCCAAACATGCAAAGCTCTGAAGCAGCCCACTGCGAGGAGGTGGCTTGAATGGCCCTTCCTCATGAGTGCTGCCCCTGCTCAATTCCCTGCCTCCTGCTCTGGCCCAGACAATGCAGGTGAGAAGGAGCAGCACCAGCAGGTGCCCCACCTGCTTGCTCGCCTGCTCTCTGTCTAACCAGCAAGATGAGGAGGAGGAGGAGGAGGAGGAGGAGCCGGGACTGCTGCTGGAGATGCTGCTGGTGAAAGGCAGACTCTTGCTCAAAGGCCCTCAGACAACTGGAGCTGGCACTGGGAGATGGGCAGATTCTCTTCCCACCAATATTCCAAGAACTCCAGGGCTCCCCAGACGAATATAGTCTGAAGCACCCCTTGCTTGGATCCAGAATGTGGCTTTGAAAGGTGGCTCGTAAGAGTTGGGGTTCCCTCATGTACACAGCCACTGCAAACCACAAGCCGTCCAGGTCTTTGTGACAATGCACAGCTGAGCTGAAGACTTTACATTGTCATGCTTGCGTCAAACATCATGGTGCTGGCCAGGACTGGGACTTGCAACAGAACTGGACCCCTGGCATATCAGAAGTGCCACATTGCTATTCACCATATTGGATCAATACTGCTGCTGCTGCTGTTTATTGCAGATTTTACTTCTGCTTCAAAACGAAAGAGGCACAAATTGGGCAAGTCCTTCCGAGAGATCGAGAGAGAAAAACAAGCTAAAAATTTAGAGATTGAGAGGAAGTTCCTGCATGTGGTGAGGTGGTTTGTGGTTAGGTTTTTTTTTTTGAGGCATTAAGGAGGGCTGAAGAATCACTGGCCTGCAAGTCAAATCTAGCTCTCCTGTAGCCCAGATTTGGTCCTCTGGGGTTCCTTACATGACCCCACCTTTCCTCCACTCCCAATCATTTTGCAATTTCCTGGCTTTTGGGGTGATTTCTTGGCATACCTAGACATGCATGCCCATGCACTCACATCGCAGAACAGTCGGGTGCGCACATGCAGACACAAATGAGAATGGATGCATGCATATACACAAACGCAAAGGAGGGATAGGAGTCACACCATATCTTTGGCAAATGGACTTCAACATCAGAGCTGGGAAAAGGCAATGTTGCTAAATCAGATATTGCAAAAATTATTTATTTATTATATTTCTACCCCACCCATACAGTAAAAGATGAAGATAAGAATATAACTCTTAAATACTGGGAGAAGAAAAAGATAAAAACCTAGGAAACAAAACCTGCAGGTATAAAACTAAATTGCTACAGCAGTAAAGGAGACAAAATTGTTTGGTCATCTTGTTTTCTCATCCACTTAATGATTCTGTTCACCGATCCGTTGGAAGGGACCTCAAAGACCATATAGTCCAATCTGCTGCTGCAGCATCCCTGCCATCAAGTCCACTAGAGATGCTGGCAGGTTTCCTGCATCTCCAGAACAGCGAATGGAGTGGCGACACTTTCCACAGATTATATCACTTCAGTTCTCATTCCAGCCTGCTCTGTGAAAACACTCAATGCATGTAGAATCACACACCAAGCGAAAGACCAGGCAGAGGAATCCACCCTCCCACCCAAGTGCATTGCTTTTTACATGCAAGGAGCTTCTGGGGGATGGCAGATCATGCAGGCAGGCCAGACTCTGCAAGGGAATGGTACAGCCCAGAAAAATGTGCATCATTGACTCGGCCGAATGTTGCAATTTGGTTGGCGGGGAGGAGCTCTCTCACCCACTCATTCACCCACAGGCAATTGTCTGAACCGCCCTTTAAGGAGCTGCCAGACACTCATGAAGCCACTGCTGTCCTGGAGAAAATGACAGGCCGCCTGCTGCCTCGCCACAATGGCCATATGCAACAAGCCTTTCCTTTGGTACTGTTGGCCAATGTCCCAAGAGCCCATAAACACATTCATTACACTTTATAGGAGCTTCACGACAGATAAGATTTCTCCTTGTTTTTTAAGAGATGCGTTCTTCTTTCGGTAAACAAATGGATTTGGAAATCACGTGGAGTTTTGAAATGATATTTTGATCCTAAATGAAAGCATTGTGTCAATAATCTAATGATAAGGGAAGCTGCATTTATGTCATCTTTTATTGCTTGCCTTTCTAAGGGCACAATCCAGCCCAGATGCCTGTAAACCCGCAAATCTGGGGGATTACGGCAATCCTGTGCAGGACAGGAGTGCAAAGGTGCCTCTGTGGTCCTGCAGCCCTGTAAAAGATTTAGACGGCTGATTCTAAGTGGAGTGCTTAATGGGGGCAAGGAGGCTGGATGTTGGCCAGCGTATCTCATTTTGTAGCACTTGTCTCCTCATTTTCCCATGCCCCTTCTCACCCCCTAAACAGAGATGCAGTTGCACAGTTGCTTCTGCCCCAGCCATAGGAGCACACGGCCTGAGAAGTCACAAACAGTCTTTGCTTTCCTAGGAAGTCGACTTAGTCTAGGCCACTCCAGGGCAATCATTTCACCTGGTGTGACTGTTGATGCCGCAGTGGAAAAAGCTAAGGGCAAGATGTGCTTTAAAGAAGCTTTCTGCACTTCCTTGTGTCATCTGACTTGAACTTTCCCCGTCCCCATACTTTCCCATAGTATCTGTTTTCTTGGCTACAGAGTAGACCGCTGACTATAGCAGACCTCTCTATTGCTTAAATCAGTGTTAAGTAGAGAGGGACACAAGATGGAAAAAGAAAAAGAGAAAGTGGGAAGTCACAGCTAGGGACTTAGCTGGAGAAATCCACAAGAGATTCAAATTAATTCAGATCTCTATGAAACCCACCTGCCGATTCTCCCAATTTATGCAGATTCCATGGACTTAAGGACCAGTTTTCCACTTGTTTTCTTTGGTGGGGGGATTCACACTATTTCCCACAAATTCTCATTCACATTCAGTAATGCACATTAGCACAATTATGCAACTACACAAATGTGCATTCACATTAATCCACCAATGCATATGGGTGCTAAGGAGAAAGTCGGATGAAGTTCTTTCAAAATGCCATTTGATTCCATCAGTGAGCAGACAGTGAAATGAAAGACACTCAGCAGTGCCAAACACGGATGGAACTGATTTAACACAATTTGTATGTCCCTGCTGGGAGTCTTCCTGGGAAAGGGACGGGCTGCACACATCCCACGGTTACCAATAAATCCCCCAGGATTAAGGCAGTGTGATAGGTCTGTGGGTGTTTAACTAGGACAGCCTTTGCTGCACTGGTGCCGTTCAGATATTTCAGATTGCTGGCTAGGAATCGTGGGAGGCCACAGGCAGGAGAAGGCTGAAGTGGGGAGTTCACAGACAGTACAAGTCAAAGGTCAGTAACACAAGAACACACTTCAGCTCCGAGGTGGCCCATCTTTGAAGACCATAAAAATAACGATTTCTCCATCTACAAGTTGCAAACGTAAGTGCATAGAGCTAAGTGAGGAGCATTAAATGCACCTCTTCTATTATCTGTTATCAGCCATCAAGAGCCATGCTTCGGTGAAGATGCTGAAATGTCATAAATCTATCCATACCGCAGAGAATTTCGTATCAGCTACACGTCTCTGATGCTGTGGAAAAGCCTTCTTCAAACATGGTATTATATAAAGATCATACAGAGGCTGTCACACTGATGATAAGCACATTTGTCCTCTGCTGTGTCAGACCAGCCATTCTCCAACCCAGTGCACCACAGGCAATTGGACTATGACTCCCATTATTCTGGGGATGATGGGAGTTGTAGTCAAGTGTGTCTGGAAGCCAGCAGGTAGACGAAGGTTGCCCCATGGCATACAGTCTGAACCAGAGGGGTCTAAATAGCATAATAATTGGAAGATTAGGAAGAGCTCTTGGGCAATGCTTTAAAAGCTGGTGGGCTCTTCTTTCTTTGAGGTTTTTGAGCAGGTGCTGAATGGCCATGTTCCCGAGAGGCCTTCACCAGCTGTCCACCACCAGCAATGCACTGAGTAGCAACGGACGGATCTCCATCTCCAGAGAGCTTCTCCCATCATCTACTTTTATGTTCAAGGAAGGGAAATTCCCAGTCTTTTAAAATTCACGATGTATGTTTTTAAAATTCTGTTACGATTCTTTTGAGCAGTGCCTTTTACGGTCTGGAACTACCTTATTGATTTGTGCAGTGTTATTCTGCTTCATGAGTTATCATAACCCACTCTGGAAATATTTGAGCTGAAGGATGCTATAAATACTCTTTAAATAAGCAAAATAAGTGAATCAATTGCCCGGTCATAAATCATCTGTCCCAGGGAGGGGAAGGAAGACTCCAGATACCAGTCCTGCAGCCTGCCTACCTTTTCCTCCAGAATGAGCAAGAGATTCCCAGAAAGGAAAGGAGGTGAAGGGGGCATGAAGGAGCTCCCCTCCTCTAGCAACACATCCCCAATCCAATCCACAGCCCAAGAAGGCTCTTTTTAGGGACAGGAAAAGAGTTTGGAGATATAGGCTGGATCAGCCATGTGATGTCTAGTTCAGCTCAAAGTTTGTAGGTGCTCCTGTACCATTCGAAAAGGTCTGCCATGGAACCGAGAGCTGCGGCTGATCGTTAAACTGGTTGGCAGGAGAAGTAACTGAAGGGACTCAAGGCAGAAAGGCTGAGCAGCACTTCTCTTCTAGAGCAGCAGGACGGAAGGAGAGGGAGAGAGTGCTGCAGAAAACACCTGCTCTGCATGCAGAAGGAAGGCCTCAGGTTGGATTCCTGGCATCTCCAAATAGGACGAGAAAAGACTCCAGCCAGAAAATCCAGCACTGCAATTCCTTCTTGACATTTCTGCAGTACTGAAGAGCAGAAGCTCTCTGGGGGGTGTACAAATGCATAATGTCAAAAATGTTTTGACATATTAGTAGGAATAAATATACATTTATAAAATATACATTAGACACATTGTATATGTATACAATATAGATATACAAACACATAAACACAAAACACACCTTCATCTAAAAACCATTTTTTAATCTCCAAGGAAAAATTCAAGAGCTGCTTAAAACACCATATGCTGCCAAGTGTCTCAGAGAAGATCTTATCCTGGCACTGAAAAGATAGCAATGTTGGTGCCAGGTGGGCCTTGTCAGGGAGAGCATTCCACAAATGAGGGGCCACCACTGAGAAGTCCCTTTTCCTTGCTGCCTCCTCCTCACCCTCCCCTGTTGGGGGCATCTGGAAGAGCGACCTAGATGATGAGCCTGGTATGCTGGGCTGGGAGAAACAAAAATACCAGCCCCAGCCAATTCTTTAAAATAAGAATAAAAATCTAAACTATTCCTTAGGTGGGGTAGCCTCCCCTCAGCTGTGGTAGCCTCTTGGACATCCTCTAAATGCTCTTATTTATTGATTACATTTCACTTAATTACCCTTCTGCCTTTTTTTTGCCAGGAACCCAAAGTAACTTGAATAGTTCTCCTCCTCCTCCTCCTCTCTATTTTATCCTCAAAACAACAGCCCTGTGAAGTCGATTAGGCTGGGAGTCGGTGATTAGCCAAAGTCACCTAATGAGTTTGACGACTGAGTAGGGACTAGAACTGTGATCTCCAGAGTCCCAGTGCAACTCTTGAACCACGACACCAGAGGACTCTCATGTGAGGTTTCCATGGGGATGTTCAGAATTTCACCTCTTTCTAGGAGCGTGTGTGCGTGTGTGTGCACGTGCATGCACGCTCGTGTTTCAGCCTGGTCCCTGTGTAAGAAGAGCGCGACTGAATCAGAGCGCAAGGCCAATTGGATGCCTCCAGGAAGGGTAAGGGAGTCATAGCCCTCTGTGGTTGCTGGTGTCTAAGCCACTGTCCCGGCACCTACTGGATGCACAGCTAGTGACTACCAATTGCCTTATCTTCCACGAACTGGGCCAACCTCTCTGAAAGCCAGCTAAGCTACTGGCACTTGCTATTTTCAACATCACAGTGAGTTCTTTGTTTATCACAAGCTAGCCCTTTGCACTGAGACACCCTCCGGAGTACGGTGGACTACAGCTCCCGTCATTCTCATGCATGCCAGAGGAAGCCCAGTTGAAGAGGCCTCTCATAAACTACGCAGAATCAAACTCTAAGCAGCTGTTCCCAGTGGTTATTCTGGTGGCTATTCTGCTTTAAACCTTAACGAACCGAGTGATCGTCTCTAGAGTACTTCCTTATGAAGCCTTCTGAAGGTTCCAAAGTGGAATGATTGGCAAATTATAAGGCAGAGAGAGGTCAGCAATTATGAAGGAATCCGGGCTGCCCTGTCATGTAAACAGAGACAGCTGTAGAGGCCTGGAAACAGAACATGGATTTCAGGAAGGAAATCAAGGCTTTTTGGAAAGCCCTTCTTAGGAATGAAAGGGCAGGTCTTGGCAAATAAATTATGCCACATTGTCTCCATTTGGACAGCTATTACTTGACTTTGTGGAATTCTTTGCCCAAGAATATCTGGCCAGTCCCCCTTCTTGCCTTTAGACAGGGGTGGCGCTTACACATTGCAAAGGAAAACTGGAAAAAAGACAACAATGGCCACAAGCTTGTACACATTTGCAATTTACTGCAAAATCATGGGAAAGAGGCTTGACAAGCAGCTATAAGTCTAAATTTCCAGACTTAGAGACAGCCAGGCCCTCAATACAGGTGCTGGGAAGCAACAGTAGGAGAAGGCTTTGCCATGCCTGTGGGCTTCTCAGAGGTGGGCCACCCTGGGAACAGGTGCTAGGTGGACGTTTAATCTGATCCAGCAGGGCTTTCACATGCTTGAACAGGTAACTAAAACTATTCACCTTCGCTCATGATTCTGCCTGTGCATTCTCTTATTTTCAGCCACATTTCTTTTCCTTTAGTGGAACTACAGGATACTGCTAACTTCCATATTCAGGTCAAGCCTATACAGAGCAGACCACAGAGAGCACCAGAATCAGTCTTTGCAAAGGAACAGGCTCAGAGAACTGCAAGCACAACTTGCTCCCTGACAGATGAGTGCAAGCACTAAATCCACTGGAAAACAATGCTTAGATGCCTCTTCTAGAGCATTCACTTGTGATGGCACATCCACTAAAGCAAGTTTTGAGCTTGCTCTCACCAAGAGATGAATATGCCAACAAGCACAGATGAAGATGTAGCATTGCAGTTGATTGCTCCCAGATAAGAATCTGACAGGAAGTGTTTGTAAAGTGCTTTGCCTTTGACTATTTATTGGAAATTTAATCTGTTCTTCCTGCTGCAAAGAGGTGACCCGGTTACCTTATGAGGGACATAGAGAAAACTTTCAGAGGGGTGTCTGTCTAGCCTTGCAAACACACGACTTGAAAACTTATCCATGTGGGCACACCAGCAGAACAATTCAGACAGACGAGAAATTTCTACGAGGAGGTGCTACATTTGCTTACCAAAGCAGCCAGTATCATTGTTGTGGGTTGGAGAAATGAAACAGATTAGATACCTTCCTACATGATGTGCTATCTATTTTAGATTAAGTTAAACCCGATAAACAGAAAATCCTCCTCCAGTCCATGATACGCTAGCCAGAACATGGTCTCCTTGCAACACCTGCATAAGCTAGATAAAACTTAGCTGACCCAAGTGCAGTGGGCAAAGTTTATTTATGCAAGTCCTGGACGATCGATAAAGCCGAGCAGGGAGAGACTGGCAAAGTATTCTTGCCAATGGGAACAAGCCAGTACAGCAGGAACTGATGTGCCAGATTAGAACACTCGAAAGGTGGACAGATGCAAAATAAAAACAATCATCTGAAATGTAAGAAAAGATCTAAAACTGTCACTGGCAAACACTGGGCCCGTGCTAATGTCATGTTTGGAATCTGAAGGAGCACTTTGGAATTATTCCCATGGAGAAATAGTGATGGGAAACAACACGTTGGAATGGGAAATCCACTTGGGTTTTGCAGAGAAAGCCCACAGCCTGAAGCCTGCAAGAATCTTGTAGATCTTTTCCACAAAACCTGGCATAACATATGCTCTTTCCCCCAGTAGGAATCATATGGATTGCTCCAGCGAATAAAATTGATGAAGCCCTTGCCACGGCACAACTAGAGATCTGGGTAGAAGACGAAGAAACTGGAACTCCGAGGAAGCAACTCCTCCCAGGCCAGTCCCCCTTCCCAAGCCTACTCTGTGCACTCTGCAATTTAGGTCTTAATGAGGATGTCCAGCAAGAACAAGACTGAGATGTGCTGGTTTGTCCACCCCCTCTTCAAAGACTAATTGCACCAGTGATAAAAGGTTAGGTTGGAAGGCAAAACCTAGAAAGATTTTTTCAGGGAAAAGGCTGAGAAGAAGGGATGTTTTCACCAGTGTAGCACTTTTGTAATGCCGTCCTATATGTGTCTACTCGGAAGTAAGCCTGAGGTCAGTGGGACACAGTATGCCTAGCCTTGCCGCTCTCCTCTGGGATATGAATGCTGTGCTATGGAACCAGAAGAGATGCATTTTCCGCGAGATGTTCCGCACAGCCGCGCCCGCGCCACGGAATTTCGGGAGGGCGAGACCGACGCACCTGCGCGGCAGCCCCGGCGGACCCCAGGTGCTTCGGGCTGGCCCCTGCCGGCCATGCGCTTTCCCCAGGCTCGAGCCCGCGGACCCTTCCCCGATCGGCTGCGGCTCAGCAAGGGGCTTCCTCTCTGCTGCTGCGTCTTGTCCCTCCTCCCCAGCGGGCTCCCTCGGGCGGTGCGCTCGCCCGGCCCTGCGGCGGGACGGCGCCGGGTCCTTCTCGGCCAAGCCCGCGGAAGCCGTGGGGCATCCTCGCGCGCGGGGGCGCCCGGCGGCTCCGAGCCAGCGACGCCTTTGTCTCCGGCGGACGGACGGACGGACGGACAGACAGACGGAGAGGAAGACGGAGAGGGGCGGCGGGACAGAGCCCGGCGCGCCCCCAGCCGCCGCGCCGCCCCCGCCGGCGCGCCCCGCTCGCCCTTACCAGCTGTCCCTGGAGAAGGAGCGCAGGAAGCGGATCCCGGGCGCGGGAATGGCTCTCATGGCGGGCGCTCGGCCGGCGCGGGGGCGGCGGGCGCGGGGCGAGCGGACTTGACGGCTCCTGGCCCCCGGCCGCGGGCGATCGCGCCGGGCTCGGCTTGGTGAGCTGGCGGGGCCCCGGGTACGTGCCCACTGGCATTTAAAGGCTCGGCGGAGCCCGGCCGGCGGGCACACGCCGGTGATTCAGGGCGCCTCCCCGCCCGGCGCGGCCAGCGAGCGAGCGAGAGAGGGAGGGAGCGAGGGCTTGCCGGGCCGCTCCTCCCCTCCCCTCCCCGCCCTCCCCTCCCCGCGCGCCCGGGCCGGCAGTCACATGGCGCCGCGCTCGTGGCGCGGAGCCCGTGCGACGAAGCCGCTCCCCCGCCGCGCCGATGGGCTGGCCTGGGCCACGAGGAGGCCGGCGAACCCCCTGCCCGGCCTGCCGCGGTCCCGAGCGGCAGAAATCGCCCCTGGAGCAAGCGCCCAGTTGGATGGCTTCAGCATAGTTGTGTCTCCCCCAGGACCGGCTATTCCAGCCTTCCCCAGCCTGGTCCCAAGATGCTTTGGATGCCGGCTCCCATCAGCCCCAGCCAGCATGACCAATGGTCCTGTGGTCCACGACTTCTGGAGGGCATGTGTGGTGGACCGCGGATGGTCTCTGACTCCAGCCGAGTCTCCAGAGGACGGTGGCGCAGCTGGAGGACAAAGATGCTGCGCACGTTAAGCAGAGGCACTGAATGGCTGAGCCCAGAAACGCTCCCCACCACAGAGCTGCCCCCGTATGGTGGCCGGGCCTTTCTGGAACAAGGGAGCAGCATTGTACATCCCCAGACAAACTTGATGCATCATGGAAGAGCTCTCCCAGTTTCGTTTCATCTGTTGGCACCATTTTAGTTGAGTGCTGCGGTTGTTGCCATGCGGACTGATGTACCTCCCTCTTGAGTGCTTCCTCAGACGAGTCCCTCCTCTCTTCCTATGGTGATGATGATTTTTCTACAGTAATTTTTAAAAAATGAATAGGCTTTATGCCCATTCATTCGTAAGCACGGGTTGCTCTTAATTCGGATAATTGTAACTTGGGCACTGCCTGCATTGCATTTGTGTTGCTTTACTTTTTTTTCTTTTCTTTTTGATGGAACGAAACAGATGCCTTCATTTTATGTTGTGCTTGAGTGGGAAAAAGGGTTGCTAAATTTGCAAATGATCTGGAACAAGTATCGGTCTTTCCTGAAAAAAACCGTGGTAGGACTGCTTCTAAAACCTGAAGATCCTGCCACATTAATTATTTTTATTTTAAAGTGGCTGGGGGTGGGTGGATGTCCAAATTTTAACAGAACAGGTGCAGGATCGCTAAGCACCAAGACAGGCTGTTCCTGCCCAAACCAAATGGAGCTGATCTCTCCAGTGCCAGAGTCCTTACCTGGCACAAAAGAAAATGCCTCCGTCGACAGAGGCTCCCTGACACAGGAGCTGTGCCAAGCCTATGCTGCAGTGTATAACCATTTGGCCACCTGTTTTGATGTCTGGAAAGGTGCCGATCAGTAAAAGGAATCATTTCGGAATGTGGTTCCTTTCACCTGCCTTGGGCCTTCTGCATCCATGTAGTGTTGATTGCTGTGGCGATGCCTTCGCATTGCCTAGCCTTACGCTGATCTGAGGCTGTAAGCGTTCTCATTTGTTGATGCTCATGTTTTCAGCCAAACCTCCCTGAAAGCAACAGTTCCATGGCTGCCAATTTCAAGATGGATGCATGTTGTTGTTGTTAGTCTGGAAGTCGTGTCTGAACTATCGCTACCCCATGGACAACCTTCCTCCAGGCCTTCCTGTCCTCCACCATCCCCTGGAGTCCACCCAAGCCCACACCCACTGCCCCAGTGCCTCCATCCAGCCACCTCATCCTCTGCCATCCCCTTCTCCTTCTGCTGTCAGTCATTCCCAGCATCAGGGTCTTCTCCAGGGAGTCCTTCCTTGTCATTAGGTGGCCAAAGTATTTGAGTTTCATCTTCAGAATCTGGCCTTCTAAAGAGCAGTCAGGGTTGATCTCCTCTAGGACTGACCGGTTTGATCACCTTGTGGTCCAGGGGACCCTCAAGCGTCTTTTCCAGCACCGCAATTCAAAGGCCTCGATTCTCTGGTGCTAAGCCTTCCTTATGGTCCAACTTTCACAGCCAGACATTGCAACTGGGATTTGCCTTGTGGTACTGTCCATGGGGTTTTCATGGCAAGGGTACTGGAGTGGGTTGCTGTTTCCTTCTCCTGTGGATCACCGTCTGTCAGAGCTCTCTGCTATGACCTGTCCATTTGGGTGCCCCTGCACGCCATAGCTCACAGCTTCATCGCGCTATGCAAGCCCCTTCACCACAGCGAGGCCGTGATCCATGAAGGGGGGTGGTGCATGGTGGCCTACTCCAAAAGAAAGCAGCCTGGTTAGGTCAGGTGGTGCTTCAGGAGCAGTGCTATTCCAGTTACTGTAAGCACTCTCTTGCACGCATGTGCACACATACACACCGGCTTCCCATGAAGGGTGGGAAGAGTGGCAGGGACAATTTTGGACTCCTTGTCCTTGCATCCTGCATTTTCACTTGCTGGGCTTTTTGGCCCATCCAGTGAATGAATTTTGGAGGGAATGGAAGGGGACTGGAGAAGGATCAGGGATGTTCTTCATTCGGCCTCTCAAACTGGCACCCTGCCCTGCTGCAGCAGCCCCTTTTCTCCCTCTCCAATGATGCATTTCTGACCTTGGAGAAGCAGTTAAGTGTGGCTCTTTCCATGCAGTCTGAAAGGAGGAGGGGAACTGATTGTAGATTCTCCCCTCCAGGTGCAAAGTGCTGCCTCCGATCTGGGAATCCGAAGCATCTTATGGCCTCTCAGACACTGTCCAGAGCAGGGGTCGGCAACCTTTAACACTCAAAGAGCCATTTGGACCCATTTCCCACACAAAAGAAAACACCGGGAGCTGCTGTTTTTTATTTTACTGTTATGTCTATCTTCATTATGATTGAGCTACAGCTCTTGTTCAGAACGGTCTCCCAGTTGGGTGTGGTATTAATATTTTCAGTGCCACGTATGCTACGGAGATCCTCAGTTGGGAGGGGCATTCACGACTAATGGAGCATCTCCAGGGAGACCTTTTCTTCACTCTTTCATAATATTACAAACACGGGGGTCATTCCTTGAAGCTGATTGGTGGGAAAGCCTGGCCAAAAGACAAATGAAAGATGTGGCAGCCACAAATTTGGAGGGCTTTCAAATGGGATTGGACAAGCTCATGGAGGAAGAGGCTACCAATGGCTACTAGTCATGATGATCATGTGCTGCCTCCAGAATCACGGGTGGAAAGTCCTCTCGCACCCACTGAAGGAGAACCTGGGTAGGAGGATGCTGGGCACTCTCATTTGTAAGCCGTCCTGAGGCTTGGGCAAAGGACGGGTTAGAAATGTCTTGAATGAATGAATGTGGACTAGATTCACCCTTGATCTTACCCAGCATGATTCTCCAGATGTTCTTATATTCACTATCTCTTTGCTTATTCTCTTATATGGCTCACTTAATAATATTATTTATTTATTTAGAGAACTTCTATGCCACCCCATTCGCCGAAGCCTCGGGGCGGCTCACAATCATAAATAAATAAACACAATATAAAACAGTATAATTTAAGTTGCCCTGGCCAAAGAGTAAAATAAATAAATAGTATTAACAATTAAAATAATGTTTGAATAAAAAGGTCTTTGCCTGGTACCGAAAAACAAATAACAACGGTGCCAGGCAGACCTCTCTGGGGAGCACATTCCATAGGTGGGGCGCCACCACAGAGAAAGCCCTCCTCCGGGTACTTACCCTCCTAATATCCTTCACGGAGTTTTCCCGGAGAAGGGCCTCTCCCGCTGATCTCAAGGGGCGGGCGGGCATATATGGATGTAAGCACTCCTTCAGGTAACCAGGACCCAAGCCGTTAAGGGCTTTATAGGTCATAACCAACACCTTGAATTGGGCCTGGACTTCAATGGGGAGCCAGTGGAGCTGATGGAGAACTGGGGTTATATGAGAACAACGCCCAGTCCCTGTCAGTAACCTGGCAGCTCTATTTTGAACCAATTGAAGTATCCGGACCGTCTTCAAGGGCAGCCCCACGTAGAGCGCGTTACAGAAGTCAAGGCAGGAAGTCACCAGCGCGTGTGTTACTGTCACCAGGCAGTCGTTCTCCAGGTAGGGACACAGCTGATGGATCAGCCGAAACTGAAAGAAAGCGCTGCTCGCCACCGCCGTCACCTGAGCTTCCAGTGAAAGCTCTGGCTCGAGGAGCACTCCCAAGCTGCGGACCTTGTCCCTAAGAGGGAGTGCAACCCCATTCAGGACTAAGTTCAATTCCCCTTCCCCAAAGCCCGATCCACCTACCAACAGGACCTCCGTCTATATAAGTTCAATATATGATCTTTAGATGCGTGGAACAAAGTACAAGAATAAAAGGTTGGACCCATATTGGCCCTTCTGGCCCAGAAGGGCTTCTTCTTCTCATGGAAGGCACCATGACCGAGCAGAGGCTTAATGCTGGAAGGCAATTCCTGCCGATTCCACTCCCTCTCAGTCCTCTCTTCTGCTGCTCTAATGGTTTTGCTGCCATTCGGAGCAGCGGGGAGAAAAGAGAGGCTGAAAGATTTTTTCCTAAGGGCAAAGGTCCTAAGGTCCCATGGTCAGGCCAGTTCCTGATGCACAATTACCATAGTAAAAAGAGATCAGGAAATGCTCTGCCCAAAGTTGTAAACACACATTAATTCACTTTTCCAGTATTTGTGTGCTTGCCTCCTGTTTCTTCAGAGTCAAACCAGCTCAGATCATGCCGCTGGCATAGTTTGGACATAATGACAACCTAGAGTTGAAGATGGGCAGTAATTGAATAATGGGTTATCATTGAATCATGGGTTATTATTATATACAAACCCTGCACTATGGTTTGTGAACAGCCCATGGCTTGTTATTATGTTGTGTTGTCTTCTGGGAGGCAAGGTACACTGAGAGCTTGAAGCCTTGGGTTTTCATACTGTTTTCACAAAGGCAGCAGTGACACACCAGCCGGTCTGATGCCCCTAGACCAGGGGTCAGCAACCCGCGGGTCCGGAGCTGCACGTGGCTCTTGAACCCCTCTGCTGCGGCTCTGTCGCTCAAAACTGTCTGTCGCGCCGGCACAGCCGCCGATCTGCTGGAAGCTCCACTCAGGAACCCAGCGCTAGCTAGTTAAGTAAATCAGCTAGTTAAGTAAATCGCCACATTCCTCTGCTAAACAAGCTTCCTGCAGGCTCTCATGCTACTGCTGAAAAGATTCTCTTTGTCCCAATGTAATCTCCTTCATCTGAATGTTAAAGCTGCCTGGGCTTGGGACCTGCCACAATTCACAGCACTTGACTGTTTATTTTATGTATTCCAGCCCCTCCCTGCATTACTTATATGCTCAATAGACCTGCTGTTCTAGTGTCCTGACATCTTCTCTGATACGCCAAGGGGCATTCCATGAAGATCTGGATAAGCTACCAGGAGATAAAGTGAGCACACACCATTCTGTTCTTGAGAAGCTTTCTGCAAATATTTGTCCTGTCCTGCCGAAAGGTGGGAAGAAATGGCTGGTTTTACACTTACCTGCGAGCACTGTGTCAGGAGCTCAAATTGGGTTACATGCTTTTCAGTGCACAAAGAAACGAACAAACTCAAAAGGAATTATCCCCCTCTAGATGGCCACCTTATAGGCACTTCTTGGAATGGAGTCACCTTGCTCCTGTCTAGGGTGGCTGTGGGTCCTACTTTATGAAGGAGGGCCTTCTGCTGAAGATATCCTCTGCTTGATGGGCTGCCCTGATCAAAGCTCAAAAAAGCTCTAGGAAAGGAAAGCAGGGCATTTAAAATCTCCATCCCCAGTTAGCACCCTGCACAGCAAGCTGAGCTGGCACATGGGCCACCTGAGCACTGCTTCACAAATATGGAGAGGTTTCTATTCATGTAACTTCTATTTAGATAACAGTAATGGTTGCATTTGTACTCCCCATATACATCACTGTTCAGCATATTTTCTGCAAATTGGTTTCCTCTGCTTGGGTTGTCTCCAAATGGCAATGTGTAAAGGGACACTCTACTCCAGCTTTTGTTTTGGGAGGAAGGTATTTCCTCCTCAATTACCAGTGTACAGAATGATTAAAGTGGAGAGGACCAGGTCTACTTTGTGCTGGCCATTGCAAGTATTTTGCAAACGGAACACAGAGTGGCTCAAAATAGGATTGCACAAGCACCAGTAAAACAACAACAAAATTCTACTGTCACGGTAAAGGCACCATCCTACGCCTCTTTAGACAGGAAAAAACACCTGCAACTCTCAGAATGCCAGTTACAGAAAGCTGGGAATTGTAGCGGGTTTTTCCTGTCTAAACAGGCATAGGTTTGTACCTTAAAGCAACATTAAAATGAAACAATAATAATGTAGCAAAAACAAAGCAAACCAATAAAAAACAACAGCAAAACCAACATGTTAAGAGCTACATGCTTGTGTCTTCCCTAGGAGGGAACTCCATAAATGTGGGGTCTGTAGCAAAAATGCCCCATCTTGTTTCCACATCCTCTTCCCTTCTTGTTGATAAGGACAGCAAGCAGAGTATCTCCTACAGAAACATAGAAACAGAGCGAGAGAGAAGGGGTCTCCTGGGGCATTTAGTCTGACCCCCGGCTCCAGCTGGTTCCACTCGTGGCATGCCTACATGCCTACAGAGTGAAATGCATAACTGGCTGGTGACATAGGAGATGCTCCTTCGGGTATCTGGGTCTTAAATCATTTATATGCTAAATGCCGGCTCTTAAACTGAGCTTGGTAGCTCTCTGGCAGCCAGTGTGATGCTTTCAGGACAGATGAAAAATGAGCTCTCGTAGCTGCCACTATTAGCAGCTTCGCCTTCCAGGCCCTAAAACCACATTGACGCGTGGGTAAGCATGGGTGGCAGCGTGGAATCAGTTGCAAAAAGAGAAATCGAACAAGCTTGCTAGCCTATGCCTTTTTTGGGGGGGGGGGGGGTTGTCGGTCAACTTGAAAAGCCTCCCCTATGAAGTCAGCTCAAGCCATCTCAAGATAGGGTCTTTTTAGCCCCAAAGCATTCCACTGAAGTCCCAGTTCTCTGGAATGCCATCTGCCCACCACCTTGCTGCCCAGGCTGCTGGCTGGAATAACCATTCAGCAAGACAAGAGGGCTTCCCCCAATGTTGCCTAGAATCATGGAGTTCAGTGAGACTAAGGTGATACCATGGACCACAGGAACCGCTGGCACGCCCCCCCCCCCCCAGCAACATGTGACCCTCCAGATGTTTTGGTGCACAACTCCCACAATCTTTCTTTACAGGCTACGCTGGCTGGGGCGGATACCCTGAGTTACGTTGACTAGTGGTTGGTACAGGTCATGTTGTCCCCATATGCCGTGCATGGCACAGCAAAACACAACATGAACACACACATGGGAAGCCCACCGCATAATCCTACCCATCCCCTCTAATCATCCCTCCCTGTAATACTTGCATTAGGAACTGCTGCTGAGGAGCAGGGAGTGGCAGCATGACATCCCAGCACACCCAGGCAAAGCTGCCTTGTTTGAACTGCAAAGCAGACAGCACAGCTCTCTGGACAGGCACCCAAAATTAACTTGAGAGGTCAGCAAAGAGAGTCCGGAGTTGTGGAAACAAACTCAGAACACCTGCCCACTTCATTCTTCCCTGAAGCTGAGCATCACCCTTTAGTAAAGGCTCGTGGGGCGGGATGGTGGAAGCATCATTGTACACATGATGCGGACGCCACCGCATGATGTTCAGTGGTGGCATCCTTCTGGACAGAAATGAGTAGACACCACAACTATATCCTAAATATCCCATTCGTGTTTAAAGATGCCGGTTCATCGCTGAATTACATTCCCACACCCTGGAAGCTCCCCTCTGGCCACTGCAAATGGTTTGCACAAGCCCTTTTGGGGGCCAAGACAAACCACTTCCTCGCAACACTTCTCTGCGGTGGTGCCCCAATTGTGGAATTTGCTCCCCAGAGAGGCTCGCCTGGTGCCATCACTTTATTCTTTTCGGCACTTTTTTATTTTCCCAATGTTTTAAGACCTGACTGTTTTAAGTGGGGTTTTTATTATTGCTAAATTTTAGGATGCTGTGTTTTAATTATTTTTTTCTTTTCTTGCATTTTATTGTTAAACTGTCCCAAGACTTTGGTAACGGGACGGTCTACAAAAGTTTTAAGTAAATGAATGAATAAATAAACACTGGCATCCTGTGAGATGATATCCTACCGATGACAACACCATCTCAACACACATTCTGATGTTTGGGCAGCCTTTGTTGTTGTTGCTGTTAGTTGCGAAGTCGTGTCCAACTGCAACCTATATTTAGGATGTGGAACAAGGACTTTTCATAGTTATGTGTGCACGTGTGCATACATGAGCATATATGTATATTGGGAACCAGGGTAGTGGTTGAGAGTGCAAAACTGGGACTCAGGCGATCTGCATTCTGATCCCTGATCAGCCATGGGGCCAACTGAATGACTTCAGGCCAGCCACAGACTCTCAGCCCATCCTACCTCACAGGGTTGTTGTTGTGGGGATAAGATTGAGAGCAGCAGGAGGAGAATGATGCAAGTTGCTCTGGGTTCTTTGTAAGAAAAATGGTGGTGCATAAATCAAAGAAAAAGAAATATGTATACATATGTATCATTAGTAATAGTCATAAGACCAGTTCGGCGTATCTCTGATTGTTACTGTGTGGGCTATAAGTTGCTTTTGATGTTGCTGTACTATGTTTTTGTTGTGTTTTGTTTGTTTTGTTAAAAATAAAATATATGAAAGAAGGAAGCAACCAAGCAAAACCAGATGGGGTTTTTTCCCCTGTCCAGCTTCAAAATTTAAAGCTGTGCCCCCTGTGGTTAGAAATAGCAGGTTACCTTTTTTTTTTTTTTACCATGTGGCTTTTGTTAAACAATGCACCCTGCTGGCTATTTGAAGTATGGTTGAAAAACACATACAAAAGCAGGGGTGGGGAATGAGCAGAAAAGTTCTCTTCCATGATTCTTGAATGACTGGTTTATGGTGGTAACAACCAAATGTGAATAGCGGCGATTCTCTTCAAGAGGTTCCTGGAACGGTGAGGGCAATGAATTTGTCATTATTCTTTATTCAGACTTGACCCTATAGATCAACTTGCACTAAAGTTCATTTCTCTGTTATCTTGGGGTTGTTGTTATCAATCCAGGGGGAAAAAAGTTGGTGACTTGCACAAGCTGGGACTGGCAGAGTATCCCCTACGTAAAAAAGTATCATGTCCGTATGTCTTAAACGCTTTATGAGCGGTTTGCACTGACGCAAATCGTTCATGGTTATCGGCTAATAAATGGCACTGCGGAGCACTATTAGAGAGATAAATGATTTCTTGGTTGCACCCAGAAGCACAGTCACAGGAAAGCAGGCCTAAGGCAGTGCCGAGAGAGAAAAATTACATCTTGATTAGTTAAAAAAATAAAATCTATACCTACCTCTGGACTCTTAATGGCACCTTAGGAACTTCATCTGTGTCTAACCGCTTAAGACAAGAGGTATCCCCACCCCATTTCTGTAAGCAGAGAATGATAAATGGAAGGTTTACTGTTTTGTATGGACAACCCATAGAGGTCTATTTGTGGGCATGTATAAAAGGACTTTTTTCCATGTCGCCCCCAGACTGTGCAATGCATTCCCTTAAAAGTTTAACACACATTCTCAAGGGTGCTTTAACACAACTTTTCATTTCAGACTTTGTGTTAATAGTCCTGTTTTTTGGATTTTCAATTGCTTTATCAATTCAATTGCTTGATAGCTTTTCAGCTGATAAGGCAATTTAGAAACATTAGCAATAGATCGAGACTAAATAGGAAGGTTCCAACGAGAGAGAATTTAACGAGAATTAGACTGTGTCCAAAGAGTTGACAAACAACTCTGCATGGTTTACATGGCGTATCCTTTTGCCAGAATCAGCAATGTGTGAGGAATCTGTTTGCGGGTAGGAAAGAGGTAGATGCCCTGGGCTTGGCTCCTGGCTGCATTCCTATTGCCACGAGTCCAAGTCTCCAGGAAGCAAGATCATGAGGAACTAGTGACTGAGTAGAATTGGTATGAATGGGAAGCGAAAGGAGTTATTAAAAGCAGAAAGGCGCAGTATGTTTATATTGTTATTTATTTTATATTGTTATTTTTATATTGTCACTTTAGTAATTTTCTTCATATTGTGAGCCGCCCCGAGGCTTTGGCGAATGGGGCGGCATATAAATGTCTTAATAAATAAATAAATAAATAAATCTGTATTTATAGTTATCCATTGTACTGAATATTGACTATTCAAACAAACATGTTTATTCCATTAAATGCTTATGTTCTGGTCTGGTTGGATTTGAACATTGACATACTTCACCCTACATGTTAAGGAACTAGGAGAGTTCTATAAATCAGCTGGGTCTGGATGGGAGGAGTCCTAGAAAAAGTCTGAACCTTTAGGGGAGAGGGCCTACAGAGGACTCCTAGATGCATGACACATTTCTCATTGTAGGTTCCAACAAATACGGAAATGGATTGGATAGATTTAAGACAACTGCAGGATTCTTAACAAAGGCATTTTAAGAAAATTAGTCAATTCAGTGATCAGAACAAATATAGCTAAAGATATGCAGTATTTTTTCAGAGTATTAATTTACTTCGCAACACACAGGCCAGTCTAACAGAAGCCTTTAGTAGAAAAATAACGTCAATAAATCCAGTTGTCAATTTTTTCCACTGATTTGGGGTTAGTGAACTTTAAATTCTGCTAAGGTTACAAAGGCAGACTATTGTTTGCCCTTGGAAATGAAACTATTGGAAAAGATGGGAGTTTGTTATTAACTTGTTTCTCCAGTACTGACTCACCAGTTTTTACTGCCCCATTTATGCTAGAAACTATTAATGGTAGTGTTATGATGGCGACCCAATTGGCAACAGCTTGAGATAAAACTTTACCCTGAAAGGATCCCCGTGCAAAGCATATTGGAAGGCTCATTTATTTCTATACTACCCAGTAGCTGGAGCTCTCTGGGTCATGTACAAGAAGTTGATGCTATTTTTTTGTTTCATTCAGGGGGAAATATTTTAATTAACCATATGCAAGCACTTCGAAAGATGAGATAATCAGGAAGCCTCCTATTGCATTACTTGTTTGACGATAGTGAACTCTAAGGAAGAAGAAAAGAACAGAGGGGAGCAGCTTAACAGTTAAGCTAGTAGCTTCTTTACTGAAGATCTAATGGCTGTATTTTCAATCAATTGATAACCAAGTAGCTTATTTGTAAAAGACCACCATCGCTGACCACAGAGGTCTTCAGAGCACAATTATGGGAACATTTGAGCTGCTCTAATGACCAGAACAGGCCTGGAATCCAAAGGAAAAGCAACATACTGTAAGTAGATACCAATTCTTATCTTCTCGCCATAGATGCTATATACAGCCTCCATTATACAACCATTTTATAGATGTCAAAGTAGGCAGAGTTGGTCAATCTGACCACACTTGTTATACATCATTACATTCCAAATGCATTTATGGTAGCTGTTTTGCAACCAGACAGAAAAGAAAAAGTTGACAATACATGTTCAGATATAAAATTTTTAAAAATTTATTGGAATGGGTCAGAACACATAACTTTATTTCAGCATGGTAATCAAAAAGAGAATAGCTCTCATTACAAATATTAACATGGACAATTAGAAGACTGGTAATCAAAAGAAGCTGCAAGTCCTTTATTTCCTTTGCTGCCAAGAATGGAAGGTCCAAGCTTTAGATTCTTTCTTTGGAAGTGACTGAAGAATAGAAGATGTTCAGAAGTGTTTCTGTTCCGCATCTGGATTCAAGTCATCCCATTTCAAGATGCTAGCCTGTCCTCTTACCATTTTTAGATCATGAATAGCAGAGTCACCATCAAACAGAGCAAAATCCCTTATGACAGACTGTGTACTTACTAGTTTTATCTTGGAACATGGTAAATTACAGATTTTCACTTAATTTCTTTAAATATTAATTTTCTCTTCATCATATCTTTACATTGCTATACAACTTCATTACGAGTAATAAACCTGCCTTTCTGCAGTTACATCCTTCTTTCGGAGCTTTTCTGTATTTGTAGTTCCTGGAGGAGGAGGAGAAGAAGATTGAAGAAAACGCTTTGCATGCTCCTACTCCACCTCCTCCTCCTCC
>NW_025335762.1:11368939-11489340 GCF_004798865.1 Varanus komodoensis
GAGGAGGAGGAGGAGGAGGAGGAGGGAAGGCTTCCATGTGAGACCCAGACAGACCCAGGGATTTTTTGAATAATCCCCATCCAAAGAATGGACCTTGTTTAATGCTGCAGGCAATGGATATAGTAACTCCTCACAAAGACATCACAAGCAAAGCCTCAGACCTCAAGTGCCATCAGTCAACTTTGGCTGAGCCAAATTTTGTTGATGTGCACAGGTCTGGCTATGCTCAAAATCAAAACCCTTTTTCACACATTACATAAAGTCTGAGGTTTTCAACATAGTATCTTATAGGAAGTAAAACCTAGATTATTAATATGAAAAAGGAAGAAAAGTGTTTGAGGGGAGGATTCCCCCCTTTTATTTCTAATAGGACTTGGGGCACAATCCAGATGAGGCTAGATATGCAAACCTGTGTGTTTGTGCTGTCTACTTGCAAAGGCCTTGGCTGAACAGCTGGAGCTGAAAAAGAAGCATCTGTTCCAAAGTTCTCTTTCTTTCAGGAATGCTTTGAATGAGCATGTACGGTAGCAAATGAGTGGACAGCAAGCCTTGAGTTTGAACCCCCGTCAAGAAGGTTGCAAGACGAAATGACAGATTGCAGGGCTTGAGCATATGCTGAAAAAGAATGAAAGAGAATTAGATTTTGTATTGCTTTAGAAAACATGTGTAGGATGGGCAAGGCAAAATACACATTTCAAAAATTATGTGCAGTGTAGAAAATCAACTCTTTACCCCATGCTGATAATAAATGCCATAGATTCAATACATATAGACGTACCTCTTCAACCAATGAACAAGTTCATGGAGTATGCTGCCAGAAGGTGCAGCCATTGACTTAAAAGGCAAGGGTAGATTCATGAAAGATAGGTCTATAAATTGGCTATGCAAAATACTCTTGAATACCAATGTCTAGTGGGCAAAGGTGTGGAAGGACTGTGGCTTTCATGCTCTGCTCACAATTTTCCAGATGCATCAGCTGGGCCACTGTCCTAAACAGGATCCAGAACCAAATGGATCTTGGGTGTGGCCCTAAAGTGCTGCTCTTACACACCTCAAGTTGACCGGGATGCAGTCCCTTGTTTCATGTCAGTTTGGGGGTCAGGAATTAAGTAATGAATGCAGCCCCTATTTTGACAAAGACATTTCTCCACTTGGAGAGAAGCTCCATAGAATCCGCAATAATTAAGCAATTTGCTGAATTGAAATTGGCCAAAGGAAAATCTTTGGCATGATCATGCAGAAGGTACAATTACTTAGCTGATAATAGCTTGGGAGAGGCAGAGGATGAAGGTTGAATGGTGGGGAGACTGGCTTGAAATATAGAACTCCACTACCTCTTCACCTCTCTTTAAGAAAAAGGCCGACTTGGTCGCAGGTTCTGAATGGGAAATGGGTTGGCTTCCAGTTTTGAATACATTCTTCTAGGTAGAAGAAATTTTGCTTACATTGTACTGTTGCACATTAAGGATTTGCCCATATGTAAATAATGGCTGCATATCTTAAGGCAGAGTCCTGTGCATATCTAGACCAAAAAAGAGACATCATGGCTGGTTCTGGAATGCTGGGACTTGCTTAGACAACACAAACAAACAAAAAGACCTACACATACAGGACTGCACCCTCACTTATTATCAGTTACCCTTCGCACAGAACTAGAATGCTCTGCCATTTAAGCAGGGGCCAAATTTGTATCAAAGCGTATTGAGTCTGAAGACAAGAAAGAGAGTTAGATGAAAGAAAGTGTCCTACCCTAACTCAGAAGTTGTTCTCTCTCCCTTGATACCCCACTCTGAAGTTCCAAGATGTTGAGAGATTCATCTCTTCCCCCACCCTGCTTTTCTCCAGAAACTGAAACATGCCAGATTCTTAAAAGAGAGAGGTTAGTAATCAGTCACATGCAAGAGTCAAATGTGTGCCACAACCGTGACCCCACAGTCAATTAGGGAGAAGAAATCTGGTTCAAATCGCCATGATTGTTGGAAGGAATAAAGTCCACCAGAATGAAATGTATTTTTGGTATCCATGCTTAAAAGGCAATTGGTATTTCTTAGTCTCTCAATGGACTACAGGCACTAACTGTTCCAATGCATACCAGTATTCCTATCTACATGCAGAATTCGGAACCATGTTTATTAATGAAATCAGTGTAGATTTCAGAAAGCCCAATACCTTTGTGGTTTTTATAGAATACGCAGTTGTTGGCACAATTATCAGGATGAGCATCCCAGAAATCTGACCCACAGAAGCACAACGGAGGCAAACTGATACTGTACATTTTGATCTTCTCCCGCATCTGGGCACGTAATGCTTCCACATATCTAAAGTAAGCAAACACACACAAAACATTTTTGTTTGCCTGCTTCAGGGATGACCCACAGTCTTGTAAACATTTCAGCAGTTGAATGATGTTAGTCTGTTATAGCAAGTGCAACAAGGAAAAAAAAGAAAAACGGGAGGGAAATCTAGTAACACCTTAGATTTATGGCAAAATAGGGGGAACACAGGCAGAAGAAGGTGAGAGGTCTGCAGAGGGGGCTCAGTACAATGGTATTGATTACAGGAGAGTAATATATTGATCACTGAGGTACAGGGATTATTGTGGGTCTTGGCATGCAAATGAGGGTGGTTGCAATGCTGTTAACCTGGCTGCCGTATCAGTTCCTACTGATCAGCAAAACAATAGCCCTGGCAGCCTCTAGGCAAGCTATCAGTTCCCATTGCTTAAAGTATCAGCAAATGCCAAACAATAACCTGGCTTGGAATTCCGGTGCTTTCTGCGCAAGGGGTGCAGCTTTGATTTTGTAACACAAGGGCATATATAAGCAACAGTTTTCTACCAGGATTTATCTGAATTTTCCCAACACAAGCAATGCTATTGTATATGTAACAGGAAGTTCAAAACTGACAGGGATCAGTAAATAAGAGCAATGACATTAGAACTTTTAAAAAGCCCTGCTGGATCAGACTGAAGGGCCTTCTGGTCCAGCACTAAATACGCATGGTGGCAAAACAGCTGCCCACAGGATCCCTCCAGCGGGGAGGGTGCAAGACCTCCCCCGCCCATGGCCAGCAAGACCAGTAGCCACGGGGAGCCTCATGGATCTGCCCAGTCCCCTTTCCAAGCCATCCAGATTGGTGGCCATCTCCCATTTCTGTGGCAGCAAATTCCATCGTTTAACTCTATGCTGCAGGAAGAAGTCTTTCCTTCGATTTGTCCTGAATCTCCTGCCATCATGGGATGAGCGAGGGAGCAAAATTCTTCCCTCTCCATTTTCCCCGCTCTGCGCACAATTTTTAATTCATCTGTTATGTCTGCCCTTGCTCTTTTTCTAAGCAGAACAGTCCCAACTGCAGCCTCTCACAGAGAAGCCGCTGCAGCCTCTGGATCAGTCCGGCTGCTCTTCTCTGGCCCCATCGGTGAGGGAATGGCCCCATCGGTGCGGGTGTCCAAGGACAGGCTGGACGTGCACATGGTGAGCTGGCTGGTGCCGGAGGTCAGACTAGATGGCCCGGGAGGCCCCTTCTGACTCGCTCTGTTTCTATGTTTCTATTGCGACAAACTTCTGTGGACTAGAACTCACTTCGTGAGATTTATGAATGGTTATCTAGAAATTAACAGAAGATCATGAAATGCATGAAGCACAATTTGTATGCTTTCTAATTAAATATCTATATATAACTGTGTATCAGTTGATTTCAGGACAGTTTAGAATCACAACTAAGCACAGAATCAAATCGTCTGAAGTCAATGGGACATAAGCTACTCCTGATCAAGATGCCATGTTAATTTTAATGGCTCTAACATTAAGCATGACTAAGTCTAGTAGTCACAGGAAAAAGGCAGTAAAAATCAGAACCATAAAATAGCAGAATACAGAGTCAAATTAAATCCAGTCAAGCTTGGCTGGGTGTGTTTAGGAATTCCATAAGTGGAGAATAAGATCCAAAAACACTTTTTTACTAGTTGGCAGCTTTTTCCACTGCTAATGAAACAGTAGCTGGAAACCGTTATCAAAAGGTGACATTAATACCACCTTTAGGCATTCAAGTCTCAAGCTTTTTAATGCTTTATAGGCAAGTACCAGCACCTTAAATTGGACTCAAAGCAGAGTATAAAAATCACTTAGTGCTGATAAGCATTTCTATTCAGCACTCAAGAGAAGCAGCAGTGCAGTTTTACCATAACAATTGTATCACCACAGATCAACTTAGCAGAACACCTGCAACAGGAGAGAAATTCCTAGTCCTGATGGTTAAAATTAATAGAACCAAACTTGCTAATTTCATGCTAGAACTGTCTTCAAGGCACCTCAGGAATGCACCAGGAAACTGAGAAATTTCCTGAATACTGTAATTTTTGTTAGCTCTCTGTTCTTGCATGTAGAACTGACCAACAAAAAGGCACAAATGTATGAATAATCCCTTGAAGTACGGCTAATTATATTAAAGGTTTTAATCCCACTGCTGAAGTGGATAGGGGAACAGGGCTACCACCTGTTAGGGCTGCAAAACAACCCATCTTGTGAGGGCTCCGGCCCTGAAACTATTTTAAATAATGAGGGCATGCTGTGCTGAGGCACATGACCAAGCAACCACCAACAACTTTGCTGTGATTCATTACAGCACCTGTAACCGAAAGAGTTTTATTGGCCAGAAGCAGCTGTGACACTGCTCTAACCTGTCGGAGAAATACTGGAGGAACACATGGCAGCCCAAGCTCTGCTGCTGTCCATCCGCCTTTGTTGCAGCCAGGTCCTGTTCAGATGGCATGTCTCTGGACACATTTGTTAGGAACAAACAATGGAGGGCTCTTGCCTTCATGCCGTCCTGGTGGGTCTACCAGAAGCATCTGTCTGACTACTGAAGGAAACAAGATGCTGGAATAGACAGACACTGGGTCCATGGCAAGCTTTGTTGGGAATTGTAGTCTTAATTCCTATGTGTGGGATTTTAGAACATGAAGAGTGCCACTAAGCTATTTCAACTCACCTTGAATATTCTTTATTTCTCTGTCGTCTTTCCATTATTTCTTTCTTTTGTTGTCTTTCTGCTAGCTCCTTCTGTTGCATATCCTCCAGTGTAAGTTGTTCCAGTTTTTCACAAGCTTTCCCTTTAGGCTTAGCTTTTCCCCGAGAGGCCATTTCCTGTATCCTCTGTTCCTCTGCATGGCGGCTACGCTCCTTTTCTTTCTTAATTCTGTGGGCAGAAATGGACATTGATTCAGCCTTTCACAATTCAGCTCTCAGTTCTGGCACTGAGTTTCCATACAAAATACACCAATAATAGTAAACAGTGGTTTAAAGGGTCATTAAAACATTCCTTGGTTTCAGCATGGTACAGGGCTGGCAAACACTGCACCTTTATGTTACAGCTAACTTCTCACTTTACCTGTCAGCATTCAGTTTTACCAGGTGTTCTCTAGAACAAAGAGGGGGACCACAGCTAGTATAAAAGAGCAGGTAGGAGTTGTTCCCTGGGAAGTCCTTGCTCAAGTTCAGTAGGCATTCACTTCTCATTCCCCTGCCTGCCCCCCCAATTCCCCTGCTTCTAATTTGCAATGCAAAAACAACTGTGGAATACAAGGATGATTAAGATAATGTGCTTGAACCTTAAGAGCACCATACAAAACTCCCATTTTAAAGTTATTTGGTTTATACCTTTGCCTTAAAACACAAAAAGACCAATAATTTTTCGAATATTAAAAAGTGTATTAGAAAATATATGGAGTCATTGTGCCTGTCTAGCCTCCAGAACACTTTGCTTCCTACAAGCAAAAAAACTGTTGCTGTTCTACTCTTCTAAGCTTATGAATTTTTGGTCAAAGTAAGACTTCACATGTTTGGGATATTCTGTTTGCTTGCAATCTTACCTCTCCCTCGTGAAGACAGAGCAATAAAGTGGGTGTGTGCTTTCATAAAGAAATTCAACTAGGTTATTAGCCCAGTGAGCTAAGAAAATAGAAAATACATACATTGTGATCACTGTAAAAGAATTCTACATGAAGAAATAGCCAGGAAATATAATTAATTAGACAACATAGTTGGGAAGGCAAACCGAAAGGCTAGAATTTTGTTCTCAAGACTGTTTCCAGTAAATTGCAAGACTAAAATTTTTTCTACTGTTTCATTGTTATATCAAGGACCTGTTCCCTACATTTGAGAGTTTCTACATATCTTCTGGTTCCCATGCTCTTAACATATGGCCCAAATACATCAGTGGCAAAAGGATTGTAATATACTGCATAAGTACTTGTCCATTTTCCTCTGCCACTCCTTCTGCCGTTGTTGCTCTTTTACTTGTTCTCTTTCAATGTCCATGAAGAGGCGTCTGTATCTCAGGTATTGGCTTTGACGCTAAAGAACAAAAGTTTTAGAGCAATGGGACATAAATCTTGGAACCGACAGTGCACAACGTCATGGTACAGATGACACACAGAGGACACTTAGCACCATGTTGCTGCAATGGCAGTGGTAATCGCAGCAGAGCCAGCTGCACAGGGGTAGCCGCCCTGGGACCCAGTGCCATTTGGCCCCTTCTCTCCTGAACTTCTCTCTGTTCAGTTTATTGCTCAGTTCAGATTTAATGCAACTGAGCGCAATTCAGTTCAGGTTTATTGCTTGCTAGATGACCAGGCTTTTGCATATAAGGAAAACAAATGCATGCAAAATTGTTATATTGATTGCATATAAAAACAAAAACATGATGCAAACAAAAGGTAAAAACAAAGGTATCTTGCATGATTTTGCATGAATGTTTGGCAGACAACGTATGGGTAAACTCTGGATTACCTATATTATGGTTTGTTATTGCATGCAAACTAGGCTGTCGTCATTGACATGTAATAATAATTTGCTAGCGCTTTTCAATGTTTCATCATTACAAGTATATTTAAAGAACTTAATGAAGTAGTTACGTATTATTTGCATGCTGCAATTAAGAGTTACACCAATACAAGTTATTGCAGTTCAGCTAGAAGGGACAAGCATGTTCTGAACTAGATTTCCCTCTGCTGGCCAAAAATTAAATAACTTTGTACTTTACCTGGACTCCTATTTATGAATGTTGAAAATTCTAGTGTCTAGTTGGCTTTCAAATCCGTATCTCACTCAAGGTCCAAAACCAGACTAGATTACTGTGCATTTATTTATATTACCCTATCATTGCAGGCTCCACAGATATTTGAAAGCACATAAATTACTTCTCTAAAAGGTGTAGGTGTACATACAAAGGACAGGAGTTTATTAGCTCCATGTTTGAATTCTTGCAGAACTTTGAATGTATTGCGGCAAATCCAGCAGTGCAATTCACCATTTGACCGCTTACTCAAGGAACCCACAACATAATCCGTTTAAGCTATGATCAGTAGCCATTGAATTGTTAGGCTCATGGCACATGTATACGCACCATTGCCTTTTACCACTAAAATCTTCGGCAGCCTTTTAAAGATAAGCAGTGAGACTGACAATCAGGCACTGCAGTTACCACAGCCCTGATTGATGTCCTCATGAAAGCTCATTTGCAAAGTGAATTAATTTAACACTATATACCTGCTTTTTTGATTCTTCTGTTTCTGTTCCAGGCCAGAATTCGTGAGCAGCTCGAGTCTCAGGGTTAATTTCTGAAGAGGGCCCTGGATAGTTACCTTTTAGTATCTCACTGTTAGCCTACGAGGAGGAAAAACCAATAAATACCAAACCTGAGGACTTCTATAAAAACCATTTAATATAGAAAAGTTTCTGCAGAAGTGTTAATGTGTAGTCCTTTTTCCTTTTCTTTCCAAAAAGCTTATTTATTGCAAGTTACAAAACTCACTAGGGAAATGATCCAGAAATTTTAACTTCAATGTGATCATACTCCATGTTTGGTTGTACTAGTTTTGATTCCCTTTGTGTATTTGGGTTCAGTGAACAGTTTGGAAGCCACTGACACTTAAACAAATGTAGACGTGATGTACCCCTTTTATGAAATCGTATCAGAATAGGATATAAGCATCATTGAAGTATTTCTTCAGAAACAAAATAAGCTGCAAGTATTTAAAGGACAATTCCAACTTATCAAGTGCATTTAAGATAAAGCCATAAAAGGTTGTTTAAAACAGGTTTAGCTATACAAAAGTAGGCACTTGTTTCTCCCAGGTTTGTACCCTGAGCTATGATCTGATGACAGAAGAACAGAAAACAGTATGGTACCTAGTTCAGAGGAAAACTATGGAAACTATGAGGAAAATTCAGTATTTCAGTTAGCAAAAGTATCATTGGCTTAGCTATTTATAAGGCTATACCTTGGCATGTTTTTCTTTTTGGAATCTCCAGCACCTATGTTGATGACTCATCTGCTTCAACTAATATAAGATTATTCTGGCATCTTTGCATTTAGCACCCTAAAGGAACTGATTATTAATTAGTGACTATGCTGGAAAATGACTCAGCCTTTTTTACTTTAATACTTAGTACATAATATCAGTTGACACTATTTTAATGATTGATATATCATGTATTGTGTAATAAGCTGGAAAAAGTTAAATAACATTAGCATAATTGAATCGAATTATTTGTTTGTCCTGTTTTATTATGGTGTGAAATGATTTGGTATTACACTATAGAGTACAGTAATCCTTTGATATGTAATCCTGTCCTTCTATTGTTCTTCTTGTGTTATGAGTCACTTCTATGTGGAAAAGCAGCATATAAAAATCAGTGCCAACACCATCACACGCACTCACACCTATGATGGTATGGAGCCCATACATACACACACGAACTTACTCAAACCAGTCCACAGCCACCTCTTGTTACCCTAACCTGACTATCGAAGTTCTTTCCAACACAAGGAAATAAAGAACAGAAAGGCCAATATTCTGCCAAAGAATATGCATCCCACTCCTGTTAAATCTGAACAAAGAGTAAGGCTCTTACATGTCAGCTACACACGTGATAATAGAGAAATCTTACTGTTTGAAACTCCCCTGCATCTTCCAAGTCTGGTCCTCCTTGCTGCTCTTGCATTTCTGTTGGAAGGTCATGGTATCCCACAAGAGGAAACTCCCCACTGTCGCCCTCTTGTGCTTTTCCTGGAGATGTCTTGCAAGAGCCTGACTTCTCAAACAAAAAAGATGTAAAATTATCCCTGCAAGTCCCTGGATCACATGCATACACTCTGCTGAGACTGAACAGCTTTTTTGGAATGTGTTTGCAAACCATCTGGTTTGAGTCTTGCCTCAGGTCTCTTCCAAACCCCCATGACGTGGGACTATTTTAAAGCATGGTCAAGCTCTAGGCATTCAGCCTTTCTCCTGGCTGAACCCCTGGCCAAAGAATCTGCAACAAGATGGCCTTTAAATGGCAAAACAAAACATTTTCCCCCAGTAAGACTCTGAATTACATGACAACACTGGATTAAAAATGTTTTTAAACATTCCCTGCTTGCTAGAGAAAGGGAACAGTTCTCTCCACTTGCCTGCATTGTGTTTGAAGCCTTACTCCCTCAATCCTTTAATTTTTCTGCTGCTTTAATAGGGATTTGGCATGCCCCAAATGAAGACATGACAATGTCACATCCAACTGCAACACCATGGGTTTTAAAAAATGGCAGAGCATTACTTTCCAGAACAGCAAGATCACAACATAACTGCAACTTTTACCCAGTTGCTTCATACTGTAAACAGCTAGATAAGCTATCATAGGATCATGCTCTCACCACTTTAAGCGATTGCCCTAATAGGACACGATAAAGCTAAACACACATCTGGTACTGTTTAAATGGATTGTGTGAACTTGCGTAGTTACCAACTGTCAAATTTCAAATATACCTGTTGGGTTGAAGTTACTTGGAGAAATAAATTCTGAACTGCTTTTTCTAAGAACGCAAATTAAAATTTTAGTACAGATCCACATGGGTTCAGAAGTACAGGACTATTATCTTTGTATATAGTTATATTAAAAATTCAGAAATGCTACTGTTAGCTTTTTCCTTAATTCAGTCTAAGAGGTTCTTGAAAGGGAAAAGCAATCTTCATGTTCAGAGGAACTTCTGAAATATTTTTACAGACTAATAGAAATGATTTTTGGCTATCATGCTCTTTTAGAACTTATGGACTTGTAGTCAGGGTGGACTTGGAAGGAACAGTCATCACTGCAAAGAGAATGTTTTTGTGGAAAAATTCTTTCTATCTTATTTTTCAGGAAGCACTGATTTACTGTCAGATTCTACAAAAATAATTCACCTGAACTTATTGGGCAAAATCTAAGGAAGCCCCGAACAAAGAATAGGCAAAGACCCAGTTAAGAGATAACAATGAGAACTATAGCTTAACATTATGCTCCCAAGCAGAGGTGAGCCTTGAGTTCATGCACTCCTCACTCCAGTCATGGCCACAAGGAGTTTAGAGACATTGATTTTCATTTTTAAACCGGAGTTTTAAAAAGTATTTCCCAACTTAGTCAGTACATCCTGGCATACTTCAGATATTCAGAGCTCTGTCCCGCCATTTGGCCATCACTGGAGACTTGGGTTTATTTAAAACAGAAAATGCAAGCCTCCAAGTTCCAGACTTCCTCTTCCTTTGGAATAGCTGGGCGGGGAAATATACATAACCAAGGCTCACTGCTGCTTGTACATGTAGTACAAAATCCATACTTACCATTTTGCCTGAAAGAGGTTATAATAAAAATTCTACCATGATAGCTTTTAAAGAATATGGTAATTCATGCAACATACTAACTTCAAAAAGTCATTCAAATCCAACATTTGGCAATAATTTTGTACTAGTGGCATAACTGTGTTTACTTGGTAGTAAGTACCAATGTTTTGCAGTTAGTTAAGTTGATAAAGCCACTCCTGTTAGATGTAACAAAAATCATTTTCTCTGGAAGTTACTTGTATGCTTAGACGGCTCACCCAAACACCACCTGGCAGAGCATCTCCTTCTGATACAGCTTTCCGAGAAGCCAGCCTTTTACGGACCTGTTGCACTGTTTTCCTTACCTGAGAAAAAGTATATAAAATTAAGGGAAAAATTAAGCATTATAAAAAGTTAATGCTTGCTTTTCAAGAAGGATTTAACTTTCTTGAAAAATAGGTGGTCAATTAATAGTTGTATTAGGTTTTGGATATGATTTGTCTCTTTTCATCTGCTTAATGCAAATTTAGTGTTTTGTTTCAATGGTAGTAAACATGATAAATACCAGAATTTATGTTCATGTACTTAAAAAAAGAAAGATACCAGACACTCAACTTCATATAGTTACTCTTCCGCATTCTGACCCAGCCTTTAGTTATACACTGCATTTGTCAAGACACTCTCCAAATTCCTACATGAATATAATGCAATTCAACTGGCCTAGCAGAACTTGCCCTCTTCTTCTAAGAGTAGATGATCTGGATAAGTGGTTGGCAGGCAAGTGATGTTCAATTTAGGAGCCAGCATCTTATTCTGATATAGCGGTTGGCCAGGGACAACTTGTATAAAAGAAATTGGACCTGCAGAAAGAGAACTGGGGAATGGCCCAAGGCAAACAGGATCTCTCATTAGCAACTGGGACTGGTGTGTGTATGTGCATGAGTTAATCTAGTGAAATGGAATACAATCGATCACAAACCACAACTTTTTGGAGTTACACTTTCCCTCATACCTGCACACTTGGCAAATGGGTTAAATAGCATGAACACTATTGTGATTCAGACCTTTGATTCTGATGTAAAGGCCCATCCACAAGAAAATATTAGGTCAGTGCCATGGCAGCCCTTTATCCATAGACTACAGCAGAGTCCAAGAAGGAAAAAGCTGACAGTCCCTTGAAGATGGGAAGCTCTCACATACGATCCAAAGAAGTGCTTTAGTGACTGTCACACTAGCAAGGGATGGCTCCAGCCAACACAGCCAATGAGACTGTGGGAGCTGCTGCCAAATCCTCTGGAAAGCACAGGCTGCCCACTCCTGGTCTATGGCAATCAAACATTTAAATTAAGAACTCCGACAAGAGCAGAAATCATGAAGTTTTAAAGCATGCCAGTCTGAGCTCAGACAACTTGGAAGGTCTGTTTATAAATAGGAGGGGTGGGGTGGAGGCCGGCTGAAAAACATTCTGCTGCAGATTAATGCCAGAAAGATGCTCCAGTCCCCGAGCATGCATGCCGTCTTCTGCTCCCAAATTGATCTTTGTCTCACAATTGACCACTGGGCCACAACAACATGCTGTCAGAAGCTCTAACAGGGTTGTTTTCCAATGGTGTATTATCAGTACCAAGTAACACATATTAACTCATGAGGATTTGCTCATCTATCATCTACGAATGGCTTTGCATTCATAAAAACATTTGCAATCTTTCAAGTGCTTACAGTAGAGAACTTCTGCCCAATGGGTAGGCATATGAGATTAAAGATATTTAAGGATAAAAAACTCAAAAACCCAGGCTGAAAAGAGAACAACGCTCACAGTTTTGGCTTGCTCTGAGAGCTCTAAGTCTTGTTCTTTTCTTTCCCAATCCACCAGGTAATTAGGGTTCTGCTCAGATATAATCTTACTGCCAGAACTGCAGATTGCAGAATCTGTGTTGCATCTGTATAAACATGTGCTTTTCTTGGGGGTCAACTGCAATGCAGAATCTGAGAATCTGAGCACAATGGAGCTTTCCTTTAGTGCCTGCAGAAAAAAACAAGAAGGGTAGGAGACAGAATGTATCTACATCTAGTGTGATTATTTGGGGGAGCAGGAGGTAATCAAAATTGTATTGGTTCAGTACAAAAATGTAAACCCTGAAATAATACCTCTATTTGATTTTAATAATCAGTTTTTACATTTATGTCACTTAGATTCTAGTGATTCTAAGACTGACAAATTATTTTTCTATCTGGTAGGAAGGAGGAAAAATCTTTTATTGTTGAACACTGTAATAATTTTAATGCTCTGCCATGTAAACAACTTAAAAGAAATCAGATCAAATGGACTGCATGTATTATAAGAATACGTTAATGAGAAACAAACCTACATAAGAGATGCTAATCACATATTCTCAAGGAAGGCTTTGTATTAGAAGTTGAAAAATGCATAAAACAACATCAATTTTCAGATATAAGTTTCCATATAGCCTGAAGTGCCCAAACCTGCCTAATCTTGGAAGCTAAGCAGGATCAGGCTGGTTTGAAATCTGGATGGGTGACCCCTTCCAAATGTATTATTTTATATTTCGGACTTTAGTTCTCAGATGCCCCTGGCAGCATGGACAATGATCAGGAATGCTGGCAGCTAAAGTACAAAACATTTAAAAATCTACCTTCTGCCCATCTTTTTAAAGTACCAAATTAAGACTTCCATAGATATCTCAAATGACATCACTAAACTTGGATCAACTGTGTGTCCCAACGTGTGAGTTCATAGGAGCTACACAGTTCTGTTTTCTAAACAGCTCAGAAATTTCTGTCTCTGATTGTTATTATTACATCTACAAGGAAGTTGTGTATTTTCATGATCTAAACAATCCAGAATTAACCAATTTTTTGTTGCTGGATTAACTTTGGTTTGTTTAAACCCTAAACAACCCAGCATTCGACTATAATGAAAATGATCAGAAATAGGCATTGCAGGGTTGTTTAGGAATGCAGAAGAGATTAATGAACAAGAAGCAGTTTTCTCACTTGCTGAAGGTCTATTTGTAATGACTGCTATGCTTAAACAGTAACACTTTTAGGAGACAGATTTACATGTGTAGTTAATAAATGCAGAACTAAACATTAAAAAGTACTGCCTTACTGCTTCATAGGATGTCTGCAACTGCTGTTTTCTTTTCAGCTTAACATGCTGGTTCACCCTGTGTTTCACTTCTGCTTGAAAACGTTTCAGAACCCTCTCTTTTTCTTTCTGCTGTTCTTTATATTCTTCTTCAATCTGAGCTGCTAGAGCCTAAGAGACATTAACATTGTTTAGACCCAGAGAAAATGGATGGCAAATTGCATCTCAGCAGTTGAACCACTGGCCAAATTTATTTATTTATGCCTCTCTCTATATACACACAGACACACCCAGTCCCATTCCCAGGGGCTCTGAGCAGTTTACAAGAAATAAAAACCAACAGTGAATAATACAGACTAACATATTAATAAAATAAATATTAAATAAAATGCACATGAAAACTCATATGGGAAGGCCTTTCAGAAGAAATAGCTTCTTAACTCCTTCTTAAAAATGGGAATTTGGGAAATCAGATGAATCTATGGGGTCAACTCCCTCATTTCTAACCAGATCATGAATGTAGTTTTATTATGGGCTGACCTGCCATTACAAAGGAGCAGTGAAAGGGATTGTGGGTGGTTCAGACTGCTCCCCAATTTACCCCAGTAGGCAAGATGAACAAAAGGAGAGATATAACTACATACAGGAGAAGGCAACATTTTATCCTTCTCCTGAAACAGTATTTTGCCCAGTCGAAGCCATACTGCCTGTTGCTTTGCAGCACCTAATAGTTTGCCACCTAAATATAATTTAAAAAAAAAAACCATAATCCCCAAAGAACAAATGTTGGAGAGCCAAGCAAGGTGCTTCAACTCTGCTCTGATGGTCTTCTGGTGAGGTAGTGGGGGCAGCTGGAATGCAGCAGGGGTGTGGGGAGGGTGTAATTTGGTACAAATCAGGCACACCACTTAGCACTTCTGGTTGCTGGACTGAACAAAACTTAGTTTGATCCCACAAGACACTTTAAGCATTTAAGAAAGAAAATATAGTTAAGATACTGAACAGTTTAACAAAAGCAAATACATGTCAGATTGAGGCAACAGCTCAGTAAGAGCACAGACTCCCCATCTGGAAAGTCTCCAGCTGAATCTCCAGTTACAGAGTCCTGGGATGTCACAGAGTCACTGCCAATAGCTGATACGTTGCTCTGAAGATCCACAGAAAACATCATCATTTTTCACATAAAAGGATGCTTTGGAAAATATAAACATATTGTAGCAGACCGTGAATTTTTCTTGGTACTCACAAAAACTGGGCTCTCTTCATCATCTTGGGCACTCTCTACCCAAGCTCTGACAGGAGCCACACGCTGGGTCCTCTCTGCCAACACATTCCAGTTTGTTGCCACTGACCGAGGTCTCATTTTTGCCTCAGCTGTTCTCCCAAGACACTGTTTAAGCTGTTGCTTCTTGGGCGGTAGCACCCCTGCACCAGGGTAGTTTCACGCCTGAGATTTCTGGAAGGATCCTCTGGTGAAATATAAGACTGAGCTTAATGAAGACTTTTAGACATACGCAGGTTACCTGCCTGCACTTACACACCACTAAGTAATCTTAAAGATGAGGCTGTGTATTGTGCAACCGAGAATGATCGTGGGCCAGTAAAAAGAAAAAGAAAGGCTGGACCACTCATCTCTTTCATTGAGTGCATCAGCAGAAACAGCAAGTGAACTTGTTCCTTCTGTGGGAATACGATCATTTGATTATTGCTTCAGATCAAACTGCTGTTTAAAGGTAGACTTTACACTGTAAAGTTTACAGAGATAGGGTCAAAGAACTGACAGTCCCGCCAAGAGACCATTTAATTCAATAGTGTTGACATCATTGACCCTTTAGCATCCTCAATTCATGCATCCATTATAAGCCATTCACTAGCTCACATTTTAAATGTTTAACTAGCTTCTTAACTCTGAAACACCACATGGAAGAAAATTTCCCTCTTACACATGATATTTCCGAGAGCTTCAGTGACAACCCACCCTTAGATTTAAAGATGCTGTCCAGCAGCTATGATGATAATGCCTATAATGCCGTTCCCCCTACATTTGGTTAAAAATGGCAGGGCGAATCAATCTAGTATCTACCAACTCTCTGCACAGCATGCAAAGTCATCGCCCCCTTTGCCCAACCGACCCACAGAGAAGCCTGTCCCTCTGTCATCCCACCTCCAGCGGCGATGTTACCGGGGTCCTTCCCGAGCCGCGGGCAAAGCAGCCTCCTGAAGGCCTGGTAGGGAACCAGGCTTCTTCCAGACCATCCCGGCCTCCATGGACTACCCGTGGCAACACCAATACGGGACGGCAGTTGGTGGCGCTGCCATGACAACGGCCACAAGCCTCGCTTAGGGCGGGATCACCACGGCCGGGAGGAAAGCCAAGGAAAAGCCTCCCCGCCACGGAGCCGGAAGCGGCTTCGCAGCGCCTTCTCCACGCTCCACTTCTGCCCCTTCCTCAACCGTCGCTTTGAACTTTCGCGCCGCTTCCGGCCCGGCGGCATGCGAGCTCCGCCTACTGCCACGCCGGCCACCAATCCGAGAGGCAGGCGCACCGATGATGTCACACGCAAGGCAGGGCCTGTCACACCGCGACGGACCGCCTTCGCCGCGCCTGCGGACGTGGGCGCTCCGCTGCTGGCCCCGCCCCCTAAGCGCTGGCCCCGCCCCTGTGTGGTGGCCGTGCTTTAGACGCGCTCGCTGTAACCGGGGGCGGGTTTGCGTGTTCTCGAGTACAAAACTTTCTGGTAGAGAAAGGTCCTGCAGACAAAGTGGCTGATGGTTTTGCTTTCAAGGTGCTTTGCCTAACAATTAAATATGAAAATAATAATCCAAGATTTATAACTTTTACAAAACAGGCAATAAAAGGAGCAGGCCAAATTACTAATAATTCGACATTCCAACCACCGTGTTGCACTGACCCTCTGATATCGAAAATACCAGGTTCTGGGAACAAATCCTCATTCAGATGAAGTAACTCCAGATCTCTTTCAGTCTGGGTAGCATCAACACGTGGATGGAAGAGAAGGATTCCACCGCCCTTGCTAGTATGAAAAAATATACCAGCAGCTTAATGTTTATTAAGATAGCAGCAGAAGGTGAGAGAAGAGCCCCCACAAATGTAATTTCTTACCAAATTGCTTTTATTGCCTGTGTCTTTCAAATCCTAGCAAAGAAAGCTGTTTCCAGTGGCTGTTTCTGGGAGAAATGAAAAAACAGAACAGATTTTATTGTACGCATCTCTTTTTTCAGCCAAATTTTTCCCAAACAGTGCACAATTAAAACCCAGTGCACATGTATTCCACGCAGATGAGTATGTGGACACTCTTCCATGCAAGTGCTGATTGTACAGTGGGAGGGACAGGCTGGGGCTTGGTTGCCACCCTGATGGATGCCAGTAAGCCTGCTGGCCACGATTTCGCCTGGGTGTACATTTAACATGCATGAGCAAAGTCTGAATGTACAAAGTGCACTTTCCTTCATATAATTTAATTTTATTCATACATTTATATGGGCTCATCTGGCTGATGCATTTAGAATGGATACAATAAATAACAAACTTTTCAAAATATTGAAGTATAGTTTTTATACAAGAATCAACAGTAAACTGAAAATAAACACATCCAATTAAAGATTAAATGCTAGTAGAAAAGGACTGTTTTTTTCTGCTGTCTAAATGAATACAGAATAGACGCCAGGTGGCTGTCCCTGGGGAGATCATTCTGCTGTTGGGATGGCGGGGGGGGGGGGTGCCATTGCACAGAAAGCTTTCTTTGGTAGCCACCAGACATGCCTTTGCAGATGGAGGGCACCTAGAGATGACCCTCTGATGAGTCAGAAGGCAGGAACATAACATAGATGCACTTCCAGAGAGATGCAACTAACCTGTGCTTCTGTTTCTGCCTCTCCTCTTCATGCATTCTTTGAATATGGGATTGTATGCATCTACAGAGTTAGCCTCCTCTCATTGATCTGTACTCTGGTAATCTCTAAGCAAGATTACTGCAATGCACTCTATGTGGGACTGCCCCTGAAGACTGCTCAGAAGTTGCAGTTTGTGCAAAATGCAGGGACCAGATGGTCTGAACATGTAACACCACTTCTGGGCTGCTGGCACTGGCTTCCTATATCCTTCTGAGCCCAATTCAAGGTGCTGGTTTTAACCTGTAAAGCCCTATACAGCTTGGGACCACGATACTTGACAGAATGCTTCTCTCAGCTTTTATCCCCCTGGACACTATGATCCAGTTCTGGAGCCTACCTGCTCCTGTCACCTCCAAGGGAGGATCAGATGGTGCCAACAAGGAAGAGGGCCTTTTCAGTGGTGGCCACCCTCTTATGGAACAAGCCCCCCTTTGAGGCCTGCCTGGTGCCAACTTTACTATTGTTTTGGTGCCAGGTAAAGAGCATCCTCTACTGCATGGCATTCAAATAGTTTACTGGGGCCTGCTGGCTGTTATTCATGTCTGAAGATATTTTTTCTTCAAGCTATTTTATATGTGTGGGATCAGACATTTTATATCCCCTTTAAGAGATTTTGGATTGGCGACGATTAAGACAAGCTATTCTTGTTTTGGGCCCTGGTGGGGAGTCGCGTATCTTAATCCAGGACAATTATACCCAAATCAGATGGAGCTCATTCCCCCATCATCCTCAGTGCCTTCCCTAGGGTGGGCAAGTGGCCTACTTTACAGAGGAGAGTTCTCTATTTGAAGGCATACTCTGTTTGACTGGCTGTCCGGTGAAGGGCCAGCTTGGAGAGAGAACCATGAGACGAGAGAGCAGGAGGGAGAGTTCATGTTGCCCATCAACAGAGAGCCCCTGGAGTGCAGAGTGAGCCAGTAGGAACTCAGGTCACTTTTTTCCTTCCTACATGAGGGAAAATATTTCCACTTCAATGCCTGATTGGCTGTTTCTCAGTTTTCCCCTTCACTGGCCAAGCAGAACCTGCACAAATTGGCACCCTCTGTTTTGGGGATGCAGGCCCTCCTGCTCTGGCAACGCAAACTGTTTTCTCGCCCTCTCCCCCAGCCTCCTTGTGCAGGGCAGGCTGTTCCTGCTGTGGCTTCTGCAAGGGGCCTGGAGAGCTCCGAGCCTTAGGAGTGTGGTTCCCTACTCATGCCTGGCAGTGGGCTGAGTGGAATGGGGGGCATATCTGACCATCCCATCAGCGCGTCACAGAAAGAGCCAACCAGCCTGCTGGAACAAAGTCCTGCAGTATTCAGCAATACACCAACTTGTCTTGCTGGAAACAAAGCCTTTATTTGTGATTTTGCCCTGTATGGAGGCAAGGCCAAGAACACCAGTGACAGAAAACGAGTGTGGAGATTAGCTGTTTCTGTTTAAAATAAGAACAACAACTCGTGCGGGAAAGTTTCTTGGTTCTTTTTTCTTCATAGGAATAGATCAAAACACATCAAAATGCATTCAGCGGCCTCCCAATTCCATGGTCCTGTGGAAGCAACCACTGGGAACAGCTTTCTGTGCTAGGAATTGGAAGACACAGGCATTAAGCAGTTTGGTAAGAAATCAAATGAGCATTTGGGGGACTCTCCTCCCACCTTCTGCTGCTACCTTAATCAGCCATTTTAGAACAATTGGCACAATTGTTCCGCAGTAAATATTGCATTTTATTAATGACAACAGAGATGGAATCGTAAAAGCATTCAGTTCTTTTTGGTTATTCTCTGCATCTGGTAACCGATTCTTGATTCAAAAGATTTAAGACAACAAAAGGAGACTAATTGGCACTTCAAGCCTGGAATGTTGGCCTAGTTAGGAGGATGTAGGAAGGACAGTGTCGCCAGAGCTGGAGTTAAAAGCATCAGAGTGCAGCAACAGTGGAAGCTGAATACGGTCAAAATGAAAAGACCTGTTGGTCCGCTGAAGCTGTTTTGTGATCACTTGCTGTTACAGGGTCCGTGAACCTGGAGTGAGCCAGTGTTTGGTCACCTCTAATATTTTTTGCAAGGCAGCAATTGGTAGAACGGAGCATATTTCACCCTTGTTCATGTCATGTTACCTTCTTTTTAAGGTACATCTGAGAAGCACTTGGACCCGTTTGCTTGTGAATTCAAAAATGTGACTTAATAGGGTAGCCATGTGTTCTCTTTTGTGTAGTACAGTCCTGTATTTGAAGAGTTGCCAAAGGCATCCTCAGTTTTAAGAACTTTCCTCTTCCTGTTTGAAGGGATTTTTAACCCATAAGAAGGGAGAGCTACAGCATTAAAATTACCCATCAACAGTCAACAATGTTATTGTTAATGAAATAAATGGGCACTATGGTAAACTTTTGTCCATGGGGTCATGATGGGTCGGATGCAACTTCTCAACTAACAACAAATGGTAAACTCACTGCCTGTCTATTTCTGCATTTGCATCCATTCCTATAAATTACATGTGCATTGAAATCAGTGTCCTCTCTTGCCCTCTGTTTGGGCAATGCATTTCCTGATGTTGCGTTTAAATCAGTGAATCTGTAGCGCTCCTTTATTCAGACCTGATTCATCCTCTCCCTGAATGAAATAGGGGAGGGCCGCTAACAGTTGTCTTGGGCTGTGCATTGCCAATACACTGCTAGCTTTAAAAAATCATTCTGAATTGAAGCAATACAGCAAGAGCATCCTAGCTGGGGGGAGACCCACATGTTTAAGTGAGAATGGTTTATTTTGAGGGAGTATATTTGAGGGTTTGGGACCAGGCGTGTGCTTTCCTTGCTTGAGGAGAATACTATATTTTCTAATTCTCCAGAGAGAGAAAAAAGAAGGAAGGAAGGAACCAATGAGCATCATTGGCTAGGGGACTAGGGGCTGCTAGCTTGTTACACGGAGCATATTTGGATCTCAAGCAGTGGAGGCTGCTGCCTCCAGTGTCAGTAGGGCAGCCTAGCCACCTGGGCTTTTGCTTGGCTGTTAAAGGAGCTGGCCAAGGTGCTGAACCATATGCCCTCTCGGATTAGAACCACGAATGGTTCCTTTAAAGTTCAAAAGGCAATTGGCATGGTTACATTGCCACACTGAATCTAGGCCACCAGCCTCCACCACATTCCAGTCTGAATCGCTTGAGGACAAATTGTTCTTTGCTGGGCAGGGGGCCTTTGCCAGGAAATCTTTGCAGAAAGTCCTTTTCTCCAGTGCAGATTTACTCTCAAGAAGTAAAAGTGAAGGGAGCTACGCAGAAGCCAGAACTACCACCATCAAGGGATGCAGCTCCTGCACACAGCCAGGAAAGGCAGATGGCTTCCATAGATCATTCTGCACACTTGCCAAACCATTCAGTTTGAGAGCCGTGCGTAAAGAGGGGCCTGTGTCAGATCCCTGAGGAGCTGCAGGAGAGGATCCATAGAGAACGGGACCTGGAGGGTTTGTTCTGTAGAGTCACACCGTTGCTGTGATGCTGCTTTGGAGAGCTGTCTGCATATATTCTTCATGGCTCGTTGTGTTTTTAAAATGTGTTTTCTAATCCCTTGAAAATGAGGATGTAGGGCTCATGAAACCAGAAAATATCAGATCTGACCAAAAGAGAAGAAAAGGAGGGAAAAAACAACAACACCCCACCACAACACACAGCGCTCTGTCTATTGAAAGAGGACTTGGCAGAGTTCAGTGGTGACAGGAGAACTCCAAGCGGTACTAAGGGACGTGCCCGGAGTGGACAAATCATGCTAATTGTGAGAAGGATCTAAAGCTAAACCCAAAATGAAGAGAGAAAGGGAAGTCTTGTCCAGAGTTCTCAGTGCTTCAGGTTTCGTGCACGTAGCTTGCCTTCTAATAATCTACTACACAGGTAGGAAAACTGCACTCTTCATAGCTTTGGAGCAGAGCTGTGGGGTTTGGCAGATACTCCTGCACGGGGGTGAGGGTTCGGTTCAGATGCTGAATGCCTGTCCGCAGAGCTCCTAGGCAAAGAGGTGTGAAGCATTCAAGGGGCCTCTGAACACCTTCTGCATCCCGCACATAATGGGGGTCTCTGGCAGTGGAGGGCAATGCGTTCCTTTCTGTTTCAATGGAACTAGAAAGGATTTGACTGAGCCGTTCTTTATAGAGTAGGTTATTGATCTGTGTGCCTCTGAAATGGAGGGAAGCACTCGAACTTGGGGTCTTTTGAGTGCTTGTTCTGCTTGGGTGAGTTTTTTAAAATGAGGCAGTTTGATCGTGCGAGCTAATCTGGAATGGCGGAGGAGAGGTGATTGGCATCTTTGGACAGTTCATTCCGCAGTGCTTTGCTGGAAAATATTGTAACACCTAAATGCTTAAACAAAATGTAAGCCAGAAAGGGCTTTGCATGCCAGCCCCACATACTGGCTAGCCTTTTACACCTTAAAACTTATTGCACAGGATCGAAAAGCAATTTTGTTCTAAATATTGCCCTGGAAATGCTGCAGATCTTTTGAATAACAGTAATCCCACATTTTGGGAAAAATGAACAAAAAACAGCAGAACTGGTGTAATGTAGCAACTAAGAGGCTACAATGGAACAGGAAATCCATTCTTTGAATGTTGCTACTGCAAGGGAGTTAATTAGGCAAGTCACTCTCAGACTTCATACCCCTTCTTCCCAACATCTGCAAAAAAGGGGCAACAGCAGACCTACCTTAATGGGTTATTATAAGGATTCAAATTAGATAATACATGTAAAGCATGTTAAACTTGGGAAGGTCATATACAAATGCTAAATTTTGTTATGTTAACTTCTTGCAACTGGATCTGATACTAAATGGGCACATTGCAATAAGATTATTGGGTGATAAAATTCTCATTGAAAATGGTGGCGTGGGACATCGCCATACTGCTAAGAGTGACCAGAGCGGCCCCTGTACTCCAAAATAAGTCCCAGTGAGCTGAGTGGAGTTTTTCTCCAGCGTAACTCATGGGGCTACACCCAAGTATGTGGGAGTAAGTCTGACTGAGCTCAGTCGGACCCACTTCTGAGCAGAAAGGCACAGGACTGTAGGGTTAGCTGCAGTGACTTCTTCCGATCGAACATTATGAAGGCGATCGGTGATGGTGTGACAGTGCCTGCATTTGTTCCAGCTGTACTTCTACACACCAGGTTTTTCTATACATGAAACTGAATGATGGCTTGTTTTGCAAAGTAATGGGCTTGCAATTGGGGTGTATGGTGGTAGCTTGAAGGGAGTAGCTCCCTGTATCTATCTTACCAGACAGTGTGATACAGTGGTTCGAGCGCTGGGCTGGGGAGCTGGGAGGTTTGGGTTCTCGTCTCTACTTGGCCATGAAACTCACTGGGTGATCTTGGGCCAATCAGGGACTCTCATCCTAACCAGGATTGTTTTTGTGAGGATAAAAATGCAGTGGAAAACCATGTCTAGTGGAAAGCAAGGCCCATAGAGTTCAATGAGGTTTGTTCCCAGTGAACTGCGACAGATTGGAATGCAATTCTGAAGTCTCCTCCTGGGACCAGTGTACACAATGGTTGGATCCAAACTTAATTATGGTCAGAGTAGAATTATTGAGTTATTGATTTCACTGGGTCTACTCTAATGATGACTAACTGTGCCCCCCCCCCAGCGAGACTTAGAGAGCAATCCTAACTGTTGGGGGAGAGTCCCATAGCAGATGATCTGTCACTTCCAGAGCCCTGTCTGTTCATTCCAGTTGTGGGGGACAGCTTGTTTCCTCCCTTGTTTCTGGCAGATCTTTCCTTCTAAAACTGGGGGTGGAAGATAGCCATGCCAGTCTGCAGCTTGTGTAGGCTGCGAATCATATGGAAGGCAGGGAGGGGCGCATGAGGGCTTTGGCCCTCAGAACCCCAAGGCCACTCCTGACACAGTCCCAGAAGTTCTCAGACCAGGCTCTGCACTGATGGTAGCCCTGGCAGAGGGGTGCCAAAGCTCCCAGGCCCATAAGAAGCTGTCTTCTGATGGGTGAGCCCCGTGGTCCATCCAGGACAGCACTGCTGGCGTCGACTGGCAGTGGGACTCCAGGGGTCTCAGGAGACTTCTTTGTGGCCCTGTCCAGAGGTGCCAAAGATCATGGCTCTGGATATTCCACGTGCGATGCTTGGGATCTGTTTTATTCATTTATTATTGCATTTCTGCCCCAGCCGTTTTCCTCTTCCAAGGAACCAAGGTGGGTCACACAGCCCTTCTCTTCTTCATTTAGCCTCACCGCTCTGTGAAGGAGCCTACTTTGAGAGTGACAAGTGGCATCATGGCTGAATCTCAGTCCAGCAGTCGAAACACTGCACCGCCCCGGAGCTCTGCCACCCCGCCCAACCCTCCCCTCAGCTGACTTTCGGTGGGGGCAGGAATCAGATTGCGGATTCAATCTGATTGCGGACCAAATGCAAACCTGCATCTGATCGTACTGTTATGCTTGCTTTCCCATCACACACAGTTGCCTTTTCCGCACCACTTGGTCTTTTCCCCATTTATGAAGCACTACTTTCCAAAGAATATTGTGCCTTCTTTCAGTTATAAAGGCTGCAAGTTAAGTAAATTGGTGAGGCAGAAATGTTAATATTGTAGCATTTATTATCCAAGGAAATGTGGAGAGAGTGATGTAATCCATGGGTGTACAGGTTAGAGATGTATCTACAGGTAGATTGGAGTAGTAGTTGTGATTTGGAGTAGATCAGCAAAGGATTTCTAACTCCCACTTGAAGCAACAAAATTATCCCCCTTTATGTAGGGGGTAACTAGTGATTTATTTCTGCATGAAAAGACACTGTGTAAGCGGTTTGGTAAGGGTGTTTGTTTGTATTTGTAGTACCGGCTTTCAGTTGGTGGGTCTCACGGTCCCATTAAAAAAAGTAAAACAAATTAGATCCAACAAGCCTAACATCCGTTCATCCCTGAGATAATTTTTATTTTGCTTAAAGTCTAGGATACATTCAGCTCCATTTTCCCCGCACCTTCCCTTAGTTTACCTTTGAAAAGTGCTCTGTTTGGCACCACAGCCCTGTGCTCGCTCATGCTAATCTGTTTTCCTCCCCTCCCGACTGCATGGTGGCAAAAGTTCCCTCATGTTTTCTCATCACTTGTGCAGCGGGCACGCTTGGGACATTCCGTCCTGGGCTTTTCAGCTTCTCACAGTTGAATGAAATAAGTGTTTCTGTTTCTAGGACAGGCAAGGCTTTGGTGCGTCCTTGTATTTGAAAATGGTTCTTGAATCCTCTCTTGTTAAAGGAGCTGCTTTGCAGAGGAGCAGATTCTGACATGGGATGCTTCAGCATCCCAGTGGGGAACCTAGTTCAGCCTGAGGGCAGGATTTCCTTTCAGAGAAGCTCTCGGGACTGCATTCCAGTACTGGGTAAGGTTGAAGGCACAATGGCTGAACCAAAGACAAGAAGGGAAGGGCCAAAGATACCGGTGTTCTTGAGTAGAACTCTTCCTCCCCTTAGCTAAGCTTTAGGAGAAGCATTAGCGTGCAGGAAGAGCTATGCAAGTATTGGGAAGCCACCAGATGAATGGCGGTAGGGTAAGAGAGGGCTGGGCTGGGCTGGACTGGGGGAAGGAGGCATGGCCTTCTGGGAAAGCCCGGTGGGCTGGATGGGAACCCCAGGTGGTCTGCACCCCTGCTGTAGAGGAATTAACAAGAGGTCAGTTTTTACAAGGGGTCTTCCCCTCTGTTTGCATCATCTGGGAGACTCCAGCTCATGGGACATAAATCCCTGATACACATGGTACAAATTTCATGTTAAGTTGTACAACACATGTATTGATTTGTAGTGAAATATTGTCATGTATAAAGTAGTCTTAATACTCATTGCAATGCACCAAGAACCATGAGAGGGACACGCAGTGTGTTCTTTGTGAAGCCTAACCTTCCCCAGCTTTGTGCGCTGTTTTCCTTCCCTGGGTAGCTGTGAAGAAATCAGAAGTTCCTCTTTCAGTTTCAATAAACCAGCATTTCCCTTATGCCCAAACCCTAAACTGTGTGTTGAATCAGCTTCACAAACTACAGAATGCTGAATCTTAACTACAGTTTGTTGAATCAGCTTCATAAACCATGATTTGAAGCTTGCTTGTTTCCAGCACACTGTAGTTAATATCAACCTCATTTTACAGAGTACAGACAACATGGCAAAGTGCAATTTAAATGGAGGCTAAAGGTGCAATCAATCCTATGAATGATTAGGTAGAAAAACTCTAAAAATCCCTTTGACTTTTTCATGTTAAAACATGTATAGGATTGTTCCCTTGAGCTCCTAAACTTGTTATGACAGTGTCAAGAAGGAATGGGGTGGCAGGAACATTTATTGTGACTTCTGAGTATATCCATTGAGGCCCCGATCATGGTGCTTGATCACTGAACTCTTTCCTCGCAATTTTAAACCTGTTGTGTGAGTCACTGCATGAGCAAAGTAATAACAGGCGTTTCCAGATACTATGCACAGAAAGCTTGGGTGATTTGGAGGTGCCAGCCTGAAAGCAACTGACCAAATTCCTAGGGACAGTGTAAGGATAAAATGATCATTGTCCCTTCCTGTTGTATGCCGCGGTTTTATGGATGAGACCAGAGAGCAGGTGGAATTTCGAGAGAAGAAGTTTATTTACCTGCAGGGACCAAACACTCGTTGGAGTGCGGTCCCGAGCAGAAGAATGCAGCTTTTTTATACTCTTTTACAACTATGCAGGTGCTTGAATAACAGCGAACATTGGGGAACCCCACTGAGCTACATTTGCACATTTTGCACTTTTCCCATGCTAAAGCAAGCAAGCGAGGGTACAAGGGCGTGACGTTTGCGGTTATGCTTGAGTGTAGCCTGCTTTGTTGTCAGCCTTGCGTAGCGTGCACATTCGTTGGGGTTCCTGTTCTTGTTCACGCGAACAGGACACCCTGATCATGCTTTTTACCCGTGACGAGCCATGCCCTGGCTGCATGTTCGATTATGGGGGGGGGTGGTTACAACACTTCCCACTCCATGAAGCAGGGATTCCCCCGCCCCCGCCCCCCAGCAGAGGCTGCAGGAACAGTTGCTGTATGCACAGCAGAGGAAGAAGAAATAGAAGCTTATTATGATAATCTCTTTGAACAGTCAATTGTACCTTCCTGCCCAATTCCTTATTTTTTGTGTGTCATCTCTTAAATTTAGATCAAATGCCTCAAGATAGTTACTGTCATGCCTTTTATAGGTCCATGCAGAAATTTTCACCACCCCACTTGAGCTTTTCCATATCTTGTGTTCCATCCTGGGATGGAAATGGGTTTGATTGGCATTGCTACCACTTGATACAGCCAAGATCCTCAAAGGGTGAAACTGTAAAATATGTTCACGGTGACACAAAAGTAAAGAAAAACAAACAAATACTTGTTGGTTGAATAAGTATCTCCCTGCTGCCCTGTTTGATACATGGTAGAAGCATCTTTGTCATTAATTACAGCTGTGGGTCTTCTTGGGTAAGTTTCTTTGCACGTCTGGATCCTGCCATGTTTTCCTGCCAAAGTGCTTTAGCTCTGTTGGGCTGGATGGGCAGCTCTGGTTGAACAGCAGTAACAGCAGTTGGAAATCTTGCCTCAGATTCTCAGTCAGAGGGAAGTCTAGGCTTTGGCAGGGCCATTCTGAGATATCCAGGTTCTTGTTTCTAAACTGTTCCAGGGTTACTTTGGCTGGAAGGTGCGCCTCCACCCCAGTCCCAGGTCCCTTGCAAAGTGGAAGCAGGCCTTCCTTTAGGACTGGCCTGTATTTGCCTCTGTGCCTTCTGTCCTCACTCCTGGCCGTTGCCCCAGTCTCTACCAAGGAAAAGCATCCTCGGCAGTGGTGCTGCCGCCATCGTGCTCCACCGTGGGAATGGGGTTCTCATGGCAGTGAGCATGTTGTTTTGTGCCACGCGTGGAGTTTTGAAACAAGATCCAATAGTCAAAAAGTTTTGGTCACATCAGAGAGCCTTTTCCGCACGTGTTTGCTGTGTCTCTTATATGTCTTTTTGCAAACAATAAACTGGTTTAGATATGGGTTTCCTTTAAAAGGTAAAGGTTTCTCCTTGACATTAAGTCCAGTCATGCCTGACTCTAGGGGGCGGTGCTCATCCCTGTTTCCTCGCCGAGGGAGCCAGCGTTTGTCCGCAGACAGTCTCTATGTTCATGTGGCCGGCATGACTGAACACCGAAGTGCACGGAACGCTGTTACCTGCCCACCGAAGTGGTACCTTTTTATCTACTTGCATTTGCATGCTTTCGAACTGCAAGGTTGGCAGGAGCTGGGACGGAGCAACAGGAACTCACCCCGTTGTGCAGATTTGAACTGGCGACCTTTTGATCAACCAGGGTTTCCTTTAGCAAAGGCTTATTTCTCCCATAAAGCCCAGTTTTGTGGAGCATCCAGTTGGCATTTATCCTAAGGCCGGATTTTCCAGTCTCAGAGGCAGATCTTTCCAGCTCTTCAGAATTCTTAATGGCTGCTTGGTTCCTTCTCTGATGAATGCCCAGTCACTAAATTTTTGTGGGTGGCTTTCCCTAGGCAAAGTCACGGTTGGGCTGCAGCCTTCTATTATGTAATAATAGAAGTTATTCTTCTGGGGTTCCAGGAGATGTTCATAGTTTGGGATTATTATTAATTTTATTTTTAGAAGCCAGCCTGCTTGATGCTTCTTCAGAACTTTATCCCAGAGGTGTTTCGATAGCTCCTTGGTCTGCATGACGCTGTTTGTTTAGATATGCTCTCCATCAGTCGCTGGGGCCTTCCAGAAGCAGGTGCGTTTAATCTGAGATCAGGAGGCACTGGGACCATGTAGAGCTGAATGCCACTCGACATGTACTTGCTGAGCATGACTTCTGGGGGCCGCTGCTTCCACCAGAGCTTGTTCAGGCATGTTATAGCCAAGCAGAGCGAATACTCATGCAACTGAGAGGTGCCAGTTTGTTTCTGCTTATTCCACTTCTGTGCCACAATAAAAACATTTGCAGCTTCGCTGTACTGAGCCTCTTGCATAGATCAAGTGGTAACAGTGTCAGTTAAGCGCATCTCTGTTGTTGTGGGGATAAAATGAAGTGTTGGAGGGCTATGTAAGCCAACCTGGGTCTTCACAGCAACAAGAAGGGTGGGATATAAATGAGGTGCTGGTGCTGGTATCAGGGAGAAAAGGTTCCATTGAGCTTCGTCTCCTGTGCTAATTTCCCTTTTCCTGGAAGTTTTTTTTTCTTTCAGAGAAATAGAGAAGAGCCTTTTAAAAATGTGATCTCCCCCCACCCCCCAGCCCCGGCCTGCTCTCTGGAGTAGTGAGGTCTATCCTGCCACCAAATCTGGCTGAACTTAATAAGCATGGCTGCAGTACAAGCTGGTGCAGAGTAAGGATGGAACCAATGTCTCTGCTTATAGGCCTCAGCCAATACTGTGGATCCATTCATAATTACCTCCATTCATAACTACCTCATTTCATTGCAGCATCCACGAAGATAAGGCAAATCCCAATTCCACCCAGTATACCCCTCACCTTTAAAAGAAAAACCGATTCAGAAATTTCTAGAGTCATTAATAGCACCAAGTGTAACAATGGAAATGCAGGGGAAGGGACAAGGTATTGTCAAACTCCCCTATTCCTCCACTGAGCACCAATCTCTGCCATTTCCCCAAATCAGCTCTTGACATGCCCTGCCTTCCAGGCCTGACTGTTGCCTAGGTAACGCTTGGCCATTTGCTGCTTTTGCTATTCAAGGTGCTAGCCTCGTGTGCTCATTCCCATGAAGTCATGAATAGGTGCGGCTGGATGCGTCATGGTTGCCACTCAGTATTAAGAACTCTTGGGCTCTGCGGTAAAGAAGCGATCAAGGAAATGCCTTCTTGGTGAATAGAGCCATTCATCCATCGGGATGGCAGTCCACTGCGCTCCGATCTGGGTGTGGGGACAAGCAGGCCTGCGCCATCACCAACTTGCTGCTCATGGAATCTTTGTGGAGGGCATTTGGTGGAAGAGAAATGTGAAGGCTGAACTCAGGCGTGGTTGCTCTTGGATCTAGGAGCTGCGGAGCCTTATTTCTGGTACTGCTCCTAAATATATGCGGAGTACCAGTGAACAGCATTAATTTGGTTAGCATATTACGTTGTTATACTGCCCTCCAGGCAAGCATCTCCCAGGATGGGTCCAGCAATAAAGCCCAAGTAATAGGGCTGATACAATCAATTCAACACAGCTGGGCGAATCCATCATGAGAACAAGCAGTAAAGCAGCAGGTGACAATCTGAAAACATCCAGACATTTTAACAAAGGGTCGTCCTCTTGCATCAGAGAAGATAATGAAATAGGTGCCAAGCAAACCTCCCAGGAAGGGTGTTCCGTAAGTGGGTAGCACTAGTGAAATTGCTTCTTTCCCAGTTTGCCACTAGCGATGTCTGAGACATTAATTTTAGGCTGAGTTTTGATCTGGATTTCCCCAGATCACTCTTTCCAGACCACACACAGGCTCAAATACAATATGTGGGTGAAGTCCGTATATTTCCAGGCTTGCAATGTGATATGCACAGCCCAACAAATGCATTTGAGAGCCTGTCGGAGTTAGAAAAAATGCTCACAAACACAGTTTAATTACTAGGAGAAGAATGTGTACAGTTCAGAAAAATGCACAACTGATGAGTACATTTGCAAAAATACAAAAATATACATGAATATTCATGCCAACACAAAAAAATGTTTGCAATATGATGGAATAAGATTTGATGTGAAATTTGGAGAACTTAGCCAAACCCAAGGTTTGGTTGTGTTCATATTCCTGGTCACCACCCAACCCACCTTAGATGTTGGGGATATCTTGATGAAGCCTAAAAACACTGAAGAAGCAGTAAGATTGCAACCATTGGGAGCTTTCCTACCAATGCAAAATAAATGAACTACAGCTTAGGGGGAACCATTTTCTAAGCATATCTCAAATTAAAGTTTGAAATCAAATTGGAAAATCTAATTCTGAAAAAATTCTAAAACTTTTTAAAATGCAAATGGAAAAAGCAGGGGCCTTGAAGTTGGCCACCATCCGTTAACACCCAGGCTGATGGAGCGCATGGGTCATAATTTTCCCTAGTGTGGAAAAATGTATTGTGTTTCTATTTAAATCAGCCCTGTTTAAACTTGTACCATACATATAATGCTGCATGTATATGTTTTATGCAAATCTGTATTTTTCCTCCTTTTTCTTCCACCACTGCTACTGCCTCCTCCTCCTCCTCCTCCTCCTCCATCCTCATCCTCATCCTCTCCTGCTTCTTTTTCTTCTTCTCCAGCAATGCATGTCTCTTTCTTTGGTGGTGTATTAGTGGCCACCTGATTAGAATGGGAACCTAATTTTAATTCCCAGTTTAGGATTGTGTTTATAATGTGTAGGACAAAGTGCCTTTCCTTCAAGTAACTACAGACGGATGAACAAAAGACAGCCACTTATCTGATTGTGACCTAGTTCACAGAATCACCTCTGCTTAAGCAAGCTATCCTGGCTTCTTTAAGCTGTGATACATGCTAGGCACTATTTGGCTATTATCCACCCACGCTGTCCTGGCTTCTCGGAAGGGGTCGCAACCCTAACATGAGCACAATGACTTCCCATGGAAATCATGCAAACCAGGGCCAGTCTGTCCTCAGTTTTCTTCATTGCCCTCTTGTGCATCCTATGAGGTGGTGGTTTGGGCTGGGGAGAATGTCAATTAGAGGTGCTTGGAAAGTATATGAAGTGACCCTGAAGTGTCCACAAAACTCATATAAACTCTTTTTGTTGACTTCAATTAAGAAGATTAGACCTTTTTAGCAGTGGTTGCCAATAACTGTAGACCCCCAGATAGAACAAAATAATCACACACAAAATCCAGGTGCATTTCTAAGATGAAACTACCCTGCTCTACCATTGAAACTATGCCAACACGGAAGCACCACTCACTGGCCCTGGGAAGGCTCAGCCATCTCTGCTGCCTTTGTCCAGCTGCGGATTATTACATTTGCCAGGTCCTTGATGTGGCCTGGAGAATCACAAATGCCGATGTTCCTTACACTGCGGCCTTTTAAACTCATGCCAGGAAGGAACTAAGCCCAACAACTGAAAGCTTTGTACTCGGCTCCCGGCGGTCTCCTTTCTGCCCTGCAAAAGCTGGAATTGGTGCCTAGGAGACTAGCTTGCCCGCCTCCCCTGCCCCAGTCCAGTCCTTCCCTGCAGAGAGTTGTTATACTCAGGATACAAAATGTGCTGAAAGAACTCAGCCTTCTAAATAGTCATCTTGGACTATCGCCAGCACTGACTCACCCAGCCTGCCCACCCCCCTTCCAATGCTTTTGACTCTATTCATAGTGACCTAGCAGTGGTAATCCACCTGATACAAGAGAGGACCACCTGTCCTCACATCCTTTCCCCACCAACCTAAGCGAGTCCAGGCAGTCCTGGTATCAGTTCCTGGGCCACTGTGCTGCCATTTTAAATTCCCCACAATCCCTTCAATGCGTGGTAGCTTATGAAAGCAATGTGTGGTAACTTATGAAAGTTCACATGATGCCCTAGAGCAATGTCGCCTCAAAGGCACGTGGAGAAATTTTAAAATGCAGCTCAGAGCAGCCTGCTGTAGCCATCAGGTAAGGTTTGGTCAGGAACCCGCCAACCTAGGAAGGTACTTTGCCCTCAGAGGCCACACAAATGTAGCTGGCTGAGAGTCAAAGCCACCTTCAGCTGCATGCAGAAAGGAGATGCTCATCTACAGGAAGATTCTGGTTTCACAACAGCAGTCGCAGTTTCCAAGTAGCCTCTCCAACCAGGTGTTGCCCAGATGTTTTGGTCTCCAGCCCAGCCAGAGTGGCAAATTTCCCAGAATGCTGAGAATTGTAGCACAAATAACCTGGGAAACACTATGTTGGAAAAGGCTACTTCAAAACGGACATAACCTTGCAAATAAATATCATGTGTGTGGCTTTTGCCAAAGAACTTCAGTGTCATCATTGTGTTGCAGTTCCAGCATCCTTGCAAGGAAAGGGTGCATGATGAAGGCTGCAGGGCAGGTGGTGGTGAGGGGGGTCCTAAGACTGAGAGGGAGGGGCCTGGTGTGTTCATAGCAGACCTGACTTTGGGTCAAACCATATTGGAATCTGCCTGACCTGAAACACATGTAAGAATAATCAAAATCTCCCATCCAAGACAGAATGGGCAAATGGGATTAAGAAAGCCCCATCCACAACTTCTGTTGTAGACCTTCCAGGACTTGTATTTGAGAATTAATATCCTGGATCAGACAAGACGGGACCACTCCCAAAAGAACCCAACAGAAGGAGCTGCCAAAAGTTGCAGGTTCCTGAAAAAAAGATACAGTTCTTGTCCTCAAAGTAGCCCAGTCCATTTCAGTCTGCTGCAATATATGCTGGGGCTAAATTAAAAGAAAGGCTTCAGTGGCTGCTCACACCACCTCCGAGCAAGTTGCTCCGAGTCAGGGCTGCAGCCACCCCCTGTCCTGCTGCCTGATAAGTAGCTTTGTCGGCTTCTGCCAGATCCAGACCAGGGCGCTCCAGAGGGTTAGTTACTGATAATTAGAGCTTCATGGTAAGGTACATTCCTCATTTTGTTCCCTTTGGTCCCACCCCTTTTGACTTCAGCCCTGCCCTCTGACCTTCTCCAAATCTGAATCTCCAAAACAGGAAGAGTTGGGCTGTGGTGGCAGAGCTAAGAAATGTCTCCTTCCCCCTAAAGTGCAAGTGAAGGAGCCACTTCCATAACGACATTTGGATCCCATGTCCATTGCCCTAAGTGAAATCTGCCCGCACAGGCGGTGCATGGCTGCTGAGCCGAGGATGCTGAATGCCGCTTTTTCATAGCTGCAGCCAAGGCTTCATCGGTAGAGCTGGGAAGAGCTCTTAAAAATGCCAGAGTCTTGAGAAATGGGGGAGCGAGTGGCATTGTGCACTGTGTGATGGGAACACATTAATCACTGAGAAGGGGCACGGAAAGGTGACTCCAGTCGGGTCTATAGAACCTCCAGCTTTCACAGCACAAAACATATATTTGCATTGAGCAATGGAACATCTCGTGCAATGATAGAGAAAGGCATGTAAAGTTCTCCCAGGGAATATTGTCGGATTTCAATGGGCATCGCTTTGAAAGGCCTTTCCAGACAATAAGGAAAGGCAGGCGTTTTATTGCTTTCATGCCCTGATTTTGTGGCAGGGTGGCCAATGTGGAGACAGGGACCTGGAGCAGATAGACGTTTGGTGTGACTGAGCAGGCCTCTTATGTTCTTACATTATTTGCTACTCTTATATCATGCTTTTCCTCAAAGCTTAGTTCTTTGTCTCACTGCTTCTGTCCTCACTAGAAGATATTAAATGCTAGTGGTTTAAAAGCGCCACCCTTTAAACTGATGGCACCAGGCGAGAGCCCTCAGAAAGAAAACAGGATCCATCCGCTACTCAGTTATTTCCCTTGTTCTCTGGCTTGCCCTGTGCTACGATCTTGTAAAAGCACTAACAGGATCACCACCGGTGGACAGAAATTGCCTCCAGGTGAGTGCATGGAGTTCCGTGTAGGAAAACTGGAGCACGCACTCATCCTAACAGCATGTGTGTATGCAGGCTGTCATGGTGAGCGCATTCACACAAGTGCGCCGCAGCAGCTGTGTACATATTATAATCTCCTGGAATCCCATGCACTGTTACCTGGGCGTACCTATCATTAAATGCAGTGGTGCTAACTTATGAGGCATAGGTTTGGAGCATACTTTCACAAAGGTCTTCAGCCAGCTGAAACGGAACGTTTAGCTTTTTCTCAGAAATGTGGGCAATCACGCAGTTCAGGCATACCCCTTAAACTGCTAGTGTGGTGTAAAAAGAATCCTGCCTCTGCTTTAATCGTTTCCTCATTCTCTGGCTGGCTCTCCACTAACGTCTCACAAACAGGGCTAAGCCCCCAAAGCCTTGTTATTGCTTCGTTTAGTTGTGGGAGCAAGGAGGGTCCAGCCAGTCCCCTGGCACCCTGGCAGACTATGTCACCTCTCCTGCTCTGGAATGGCACTCCTCCGTGTGCCCCCCTTGCCCAGAGCCTTGTGCAGGAGGGGGAGTGAGCTGGCGGAGGCGGAATGGCTCACTCTTTCGCTCTTCTCCCACCAGAACGCAGATCCTGCTCCCAATCCACCTCCTCTTGTCCCCTAGCAAACTCACCAAATGAATGAATGAATAATAAAATATTAAAAATATGTGGACTAGTACCTCATGGGCTTTTGTAATAAGTGTGTGTGTGTGTGTGGGGGGGAAGGGTAACTGACCCAAGATCATCCTGTAAATTTCCTGGCTAAGTGGAGATTTAACCTCAGTGCCCCTCCCTTATCCTTCAGTGCTTTAACCACTAGACCCACTGGCCCTACCCACATATCTTGGGGCTATAGTCACACTAGTGCAGATCCCACATAAGCTACTATTATCACCTTGTCCCAATCATAAAAGAATGGGAAAGGAACTTGTTGCAGGGGGCATTAGTTGTTCTCTGTAAACTATTAATGTTATGCATGTGTAATATGAGCACTGAACTATAAGGCTGTGGACTGCAGTGTCAGTGTACCCCCTCCAGATTTTACTCTGAATCTTTTCTGGGGCCAGGATTCAGTACCATGGACAGCTCCTTTGAAATGCAAGGACCATGCCTAGCCCTGCGACTGTATTCAGCTTGGCTTTCTGGTTTTTAGGTGTGAAAAACCAGGGAGAGTAATTTCTCATACTATGGAAATATATATATATATATATATATATATATATATATACACACATATATATATATATGGGAGTTCTCCTGGATTTGCCATTGTCTCGGTGATCAATGCATCCCCTTTACATTTAACACAGTGCCATTTGCTCCCCCATTTCTCGGGGTTTTAAAAGCTCTTCCCAGCCCTACCAAGAAGCCTTGGCCCTGGCTAGGAAAAAGCTGCGTTCAGTTTCCTCTGCTCGGCAGCACCTGTGTGGGCAGATTTTATTTACAGAAATGGACACGAGATGTTGGCAACCTACTTGTGGAATGACTTCACCTCGAGGCACCGAGTGTAACCTATTTTAGGCACCGCTTAAATTCCCCTGTGGCCTCCCATGAGTGAATGTGCCTCCCAGTTTGTCTGTAATTTTGTGTTATATCAGTTTTAATTGGCTTTCATGCATATATTAATGCTGTTTGTGTGTGTATTTGTACAAATATTTGCGTGCACTTGTGCATTTTGCCTAACGCATGTTGAATATATGCATTTTCAACATAATTTTCACAAATGCAGGCATTTTTGTGGGCACTTTTACAGTTTTGTGCATGTGTTTAGTTTGTGAACTCCATTGCACAATGGGAGTGAATGCAAATTGCAAACAAAAACCAAATTTCTATTGGTTTCAATTGCAAACTTAGATTAGTTTGCCTTAAGTTGCAAAGTGAGCCAGTTTCTTCCTCATCCCTAGTGAATATTAAAGACGAGTCCAGTGCAAATCGTGTAGTAACCTTCTCCCAAAAGGAAGCAGCTCCTCGACATTGCTGAAACATATGTTTAAAAGATGCATTTACTGTATTAGAGTGCCAGCAATTTGTAAAATGATACAAGTGCTTATTAAAGAGTTGTTGTGGTGTGCAGTGGACACAAAATGAAGATTTTTGCTGAATGAGATGCAGGTTAAGATCCACAGATGTGACAGGTAGACACCAAAGTCATTAACCACTGATTAGGCATTTTGGGAGGTGCTCACAGTTTCCCAAATTCCTGTATGTGCTTGTGGGTCCAAAAAGGTTGGGGGCTTCTGGCTTGTTGGCTGTGAAAATCCCCCACCCCTTCCTTAATGACGGGGTAATAGCAGCTTTGGTCGGAGGATTTCTGCTAGGGAGACTGTATGAGAGAAAATGGTGAACCCCATGGAGCTCTCTGATCTCCCCGATCCAGTTCAGCATCCCATGCACTGCTGCTTTTATGGACTGAAAAAAGGCATTAAAAGTTCTGTGCACAGGTCCCCCCATTACGCTGAGATTCACTCAGCAAGTGTATAAAATTAAATCTAAAATGCGTCTTTCAACTAGTTGCTTGAGTGCCTGCTAATTTATTTGCCATATCATTCTCGACAGCAGATTTTCTCTTCATTTTGCATCAGACAAGGACGAGAGAGAAAGAGATTGTTGCATACTAATAGGTCTTATGACTTCGGGACTTGTCTAAGCTCTTTCTTTTGCTCCTGTGCACTGCTCCTGATCTAGCTCTTAATTGTTGCCCAGCTGATTCATGGTTCCTCCACTGCATATCAATACTGGTTTTGTTTAGATCGCAGCACCCGGGCTGCCTGCCGAAGCCATTTTGGAGGCGGCTCATCTGATACTGAGCGTTTGTTCTCTCCCAATCTCATAGTCCAGAGGCACGTGTCCTCTTTTGCCCCCGGCTGTGTGTTTGCATAATGTTCACATTCCAGGCTGCAGATTGGAGCAAAGTGCACCAATTTATGTAAAATTTATTTAAAAGCCTGGGGGGAAATTGCCTGGCACTGGAGGCAGCACTAGGCTCACCAGTCTGCATAAATTTTATATATGCTGATGCATAAGAATAAATATTTATGTATATGCACATTTTAAAATAATTATTGGGATTTATTTAAATTTTATAGTCAGACAAATTTTCCATCCATGGCAAATCAGATAAATTCTTTAATTTGCACTCCAATGACATCTCATCCTAAATCAGTTGATCTTCTCCAACAATAATGAATTTACAGTGGCTATGAAAAGGCACAAACAATATACCAGAAAGCAGCCCTGGGGAGTTTTTTCATGAGCATCTTCAAGCACGGCAGCTTCCAATTAAGGTGTGGGGAAAGTTCACATTGCACCAATGGAAAGGTTTTTTTCCTAAAGGTGATTGCCGTGCAGGGTATGTAGGAGGGGACGACTGGAGCCTTTCCTCCCCAGCTGCAAACCTCCTTGAAAACTGCTCTTCGCATGAGGGTTAAGCTGATGTGAGAGGCGGGAGACGCTCAGTTCAAAGCACCGTTGTCGTGCCCAGCCTTTGCAGTCTAGACCAGTAATGTGCAGTTGAGACTTTTCTGGTCTCCAGCATTTTGCATTAGAAGTTTTTTTCCTCCCAGTCTTTGTCTCAAATTGCTTCCTGTTCAGTGTGGCATTTATAATCAATTGTTAATGAACCCTATTCTGTTACCTCTGCTCAGGGAAGGGAGTGGGTGGGAAATTATTTAACGGATGCTTCTGGACCCCGTTATGCTCCTGAATCAAAAACTGCCCCTTACCATCAATCGCACAAACACTTTTTGGGAAGGTGGATGCTTTGAATGGTCAATCCCACATCTCTCTGAATCTGACTCAGCCTTTGCCTATCACTACTTGTCCTGTAGTGGGCGCAATGTGTAGCCCAGCTCTCCATCCCCACCATCAAGAGAGCAGCACATGCTTTGCCTGTGGAAGATGCTGGGTTCAATGCCTGGCATCTCTAGGTAGGTCTAGGAAAGAATGCTGCTGGAAAACTGGGACGAATTCTGCCAGCCAGTGTTGACATTGCTGGGCCAGATGGGCCCTTGGTCTAAGTCAGTATAAGGCAGTATAATCAATTCCTGTGAGATTAATGTGATGTCCATCAGAATATGTGTTCTAGCTGGAACGTTCAGAGAGTGTATGTGAAAGAAATATTCCTTTCCACTCTAGATGCTAAAAGCAAAAGTTCCCTTTTTGTCTGTCTGCCTGCCTGTTTGTCTGCTTCTTTCTCGCTCTCTCTCAAACCTAGCCATCTGTCCCTCATTGTCCCACTGTTATTCTAAATGTCAAATAACGAATGCTTTTACATGGAGACACATGTTCCGAGTCAACAATGTGGTACTATAGTGGCCCTTCACATTCTTGTCCTTCTGGGTGCCAAGGAAAGGAAAGGTCAGGAGAGCTGCATCTCCTTTTCCTTGCTTGCTTTGACTTTTTCTCCACCATCACCAGCGTGAACTCTGTTCGGCATCAGACTTTTCTCACGCTATTCAGGACGAGGACTTGAGCTTTACTCATGACTTGGTCGGTGCCAGCAGTGATGTGCCGCTTTCAGACAGAGTGAATTAACTGTGGGCACTGTCTCCGCAGGCAAACCCCAACCTTTCAGCCTCTTGTTTGCCCTGGAAGAAATCCTGCTGCAGCTTCCCTTCAGAAAACTGCCAGGGGGGAGCTGTATAGCAATGAGGCCCAATGAGGCTGATTGCAGACTCAGAGGATCACGGGCATCCCTTGGAGGGCGGGGTGAATGTGGGGGCCAGTTTAAGCCAATGCAGGCATTGGCCCCCTGGCACGAGGAGGTGGTGGCAAGGCAGCCTTTCTGGGCATGCGGGCAGAGCCTGGCTCTTCCCTGCCATTCTCTGGAACACCCAGAGAACTCCGAGCCACAGGCTCTTGCTGCACCAGCCAGGAAGGTGGAGGGAGGGCACTGCAAAACTTGGGAGCGTGTTGCCAGGAGCAGAGCTGGGACTCCAACTTCTCCTAAGATCATTGAGATTCAATCTTGCAGATGGAGATCGCTCAGACAGATTCAGGATTAAACCACTTTTAATGAGCCAGCGAAGGCAGCAACACTTGTATGGGACTTTGTAAAACCAACCATGCATAGTCAACACACAGTGCAAACCCGAGTAGGTTTGCTCAGAATGAAAGCCCTTGATATCCAAGGGAGATTCTTTGCAGTCGTGCCCGACCCATCACAACCCCATGGACAACATTCCTCCAGGCTCTCCTGTCCTCCACCATCCCTCAGAGTCCACCCAAGCCCACACCCACTGCCCCAGCGACCCCATCCAGCCACCTCATCCTCTGCTGTCCCCCTCTCCTTTTGCCCTCAATCGTTCCCAGCATCAGGGTCTTCTCCAGTGACTTAGGACTGTTTACAAACCCTCAATGTAGAGGGTAATCCTCTAAAAATGGGGGCACGTGGCTATCCAGTGTGATGGGTTGTCATTTTCCAAGCAGGAAGCTCCCCGTTTTAGACTGCTCAGCCATGAACAACCCCTGGCTCTACTAGCTACTTCAAGGGATCTTCTCCATGTTTCTGATGCTACTGTTCCTGTGCTCGCTTCTCCCTAGATCTGATTGAAGGAGTCAATATCACCAGCCCAGGGCTATTAATTCATGGTACCGTTGGCAAGTCGGCCCTGCTGTCTGTGAGATACACCAGCACCAGCAGTGACAAACCTGTGATCAAGTGGCAGGTCAAGCGTGACAAGGCCGTGACCGTGGTGCAATCCATCGGAACGGGGATCATTGGAAACCTGCGCACGGAGTACCGGGACAGGATTAAGATCTTCGAGAATGGATCCCTGCTGATCCATGAGCTGCAGCTGTCTGATGAGGGGATGTATGAAGTGGAGATCTCCATTACGGATGACACATTCACTGGGGAGATGAATATTAACTTGACTGTGGATGGTAAGCGCAGTCTTGAGAAAAAAGCAACTTTTTTAATAAATTGAAGCCTTCAGTTTGTGGTGCAGTGGTTTCATTTTAGACTCCAGATTCAGTGGTCTTGTATTCCCTCCCCTTTTAGATGACAGTTTTAAAGTGCTATTATAGTTATATTCTGCCTTTTTTCCTCTTGTTCCTCCTCCTCCTCTCTGTTTTATCCTCCCAGCAATCTTATGAGTGAGGCTAGGTTGAAGATCGGTGGCTGGCCCAAAGTCCCCTGGAAAACTTGAGGGCTGAGTGGAGTCTAGAAGCCAGATCAGGAGACTCAGGTTTGAGAAATGAGCTCTGTAGCCCCTACAGCACCCCAGCTGGCCATATGCATGACTTGAGTTCAGAATCTGGTCAGCCCACTATGCTGCGCTTGGGGGCCCTTCTGCTGAGTGAAGTCTTGACCCCAAATCCTGCCCTGATGGTGCTGGTGTCCCGAGTTGAGGGAATCATTCATTTTTTAGGTTGTGCAGTAGTCCTTCATAGCCCACTTTCATAGAATACCATCAGAAGATATCCCTGGAACCAAGATACATGTGACTGAAGAGATCTGTGGTAGGATCTCAGGATTTCTTTTTTAAAAGCCTAAAAGACTCCACAGGGATGAAGCATCTTAAGTGAAGGTACTGAACTCCTTCTTCAAAGGCTGCTTTCCCTGGTAAAAATCCACTCACTGCCTCTGAAGCTTCAGGCTCAGTATCAAAGGTAGGCATGTTTGGGCATTTGCCAAGGGCCCAAACCCCGGCAGGATTCCACCAGCAAGATCCCCTAGAGTTGCTCCTCATTTTTGTCCTTGCAGCCTGCTTATTCATCCGAGTCTTGCTGCAGCCCAAGCAATGGTGGTGGTGGTGTTGAGAAGCTGTCGATGCCACTGCCTGATGGCTCACAGGTTCTTTGCTTGTCAAGAAGCAGGCAGCTGGTGTCAGTGCAAGGCACCTGGGAGCCGGAGAAGGGTCAGGTTTTCCATAATTCCCATCCAGCTTGGCTGATGTCATCTACCCCTCATCCACCCCCAGGCAGAATTGCCTGTTTCCTCCGAGCTTAGCTGCAGTCTTCACAGTTGCTCACTGGAATGTGAGGAGAAATTAATTTTCCTAACAGCTGTATATGGCACTTTGGCAATGGGGTGACAGAAACAAAATTAATAATGATAGTGAGGATATTCTCCCTTGGGATGCCGGGTGTTTTGAAGTAGCTTAGTCTTGAAGAGTCAATTAAGCAGCATGTATTTTACGAAAGACCTGCTTCAGATGGAGATGAAAACTACAAGAGCTGGTGTGCTGAGAGTCCATAAAGTTACTGTAGCTTTTGGGCTCTCCCTGGCAGTGTGATGGTAGAGACTGTCATGATGAAATTTTCGCACTACACCATGGTTACTAAATGAAAATTGTTTGTTTCCAACCAACCAGCTTATTTAAATGGTACCTGATGATACAAAGGGATACAAGAGTGGGTATGATTGCTTGAAAACAATACGAAACATTCTTTGCCATTTTGTTGTGGTTGTTTTACTTCCCAAAACAGGAGTCACCTCATTTATTGGCCTGTTCATTTGTCTCCTAGTTCCAATTTCAAAGCCGCATGTTGCCCTGGCCTCTTCAACTGTGCTGGAGCTCAGTGAGAATTTCACTCTGAACTGCTCCCACGAGAATGGCACCAAGCCTATCTACACATGGTTGAAGGATAGCAAACCCCTCAGCAATGACTCCCGGCTGATCCTTTCCCATGACCAAAAAGTGCTGACCATCACCAGAGTTCTTATGTCAGATGATGACACTTACAGTTGTCTGGTAGAGAATCCCATCAGTTACGGCCGCAGCATGCCCATAAAACTGACTGTGTACAGTAAGTACCACTTTGCAGACAGAGCACACGGAAGAGGGAATGTGGGAAGACTGGAGGAGGTTCTTTTCATATTGTTTGTTGTGCCATGTGAATTTTTCAGTCTGGAACACACACACAGGTGGCTGTCTGAATCTAGCATTCCATGATTTACATCCTAGGTCTTCTTGCCATTGCCTTATTGCCTGGAGGATCACATCTAGGCAAGACCTTCCACTTACAAAAGTCTCACATGAGAGCCCTTTAAGGATCTAGTCAGCTCACCAGGCAATGAGGATCGCCTACATAAGGCTTCAGTTGTCTTTAGCTCCCTGCTGAGACAACACCCTACTATTATCGGAGTAGGAGAGCATTCCAGCTAGCAGGTTCTACCTGGGGAGAGTCAAGGTCCTGCTTTCTTTCCTTGTTCTGACTGTTATCAGATGCTACTGTGCACGTTTCAAGGAAGCACAGAATGGAACTGTCCCCATCAGAAGCAATTTGCTCTCCAAGAACAGACATAAGGAAGACATCAGAGGAAGGGGTAAACAGAAAAATAGTCGAGAGTTATTTCAATTACATGGATCTTGGGTTAGTTAGAGTACATCTGGTGCATTCCAGATGTTTTTATTGCAAGCTGCATCATCTGGTATAGTCATTTAACATGCTAGCTGGGGAAGATGGGAATTGTATGCCAACATATGTGATAACAAAGGTTGGGGAAGGTTGTAAAAGGACTCAAGCACTAGGGGAAGGTGAGTATGTTTTATGGGTGAAAATATGATGATTGGGAAAGGATTTGGGGGATGAAGATGGTGGACCTGAAAAGTTCATGGGCTGGAAAGTATTGGGCTGTATGAGTTAAGAGAGACATGTGGGGCAGGACAAGGGTATGGTGATCTAAGCATTTCGGAGAGGTTCAGAACAATGGGAGAGGTCAATAGTGTTGGCACCCATGTGGGCACATGGGCATAAACAGGCCAAAACAAGCCAGGGGAAGAGAAGAGATGTAAAGGGGTTGATCTGATAGACATGCTCAGGGGCAGGCTGATGGATATATGATATGCCACTACCAGTATTAGAGGCAACAATCCTCTGGATACTAGTTGCTGGGAACAGGAGGCACAGGGGGCTGTTGTACTCCTGACCTGTTTGTGGGATCCCACAGGCAGCTGGCTGGCCCTGGGTGAACAGTGTCCACCCAGGACTCTGAGTCTACCCAGAGTCCATCTGCTAGACTAGATGGACCCTTGGTCTGTCATGTTCCTTCAGTGTGGTGGGAAGAGCCCTCCGCTCTCTGCAGCTCTCTTCCTTATGCTCACTCTTCAGGTGCCGGAGTCAGGAAGCCACCACCTTTTCTTCCACCCATGCACAAAATGGTAGAGCTCAAATTTCTTTCAGCCTTAGGTTCTAAGAACTTGAGCCACCCCAGTTCAAAATCCCTTTGGGCAGCAATGTGTAGGCTCCATAGAACTTTGCAGTTCTGCCCCTTCCAGCTGGCAGAGGGTCTACAATGCCAGAGAAGGCAGAAGGGTTTCCATGGTGTCCTTAAGGGAAGTGCCCATAAAATGCAAACTGCGGTTATAAATCGCTAGATCCATGCAGGCTGTGTCCAGCTGGCAGTGAGCATTCCAGCCTCTCCTTCACCAAACGTTCAGCATGGCGTGTCGTAAAGTTGCTGAAGGAAAAGCTACTACAAAATCTAATTTCAAGGTGGGAGACGGACAACTTTTTTTCTGTTGAGGTTTATGTTTCCTCACAGATAAGGGTGGGCAATGCATAAAGTTCTCAGTGGGCAGGTGCAGAAGTGGGTGCCTCACCCCTTTTTCTCCCAGTCTCTTTCCTCTTACTTTCTGCTACCCTCTTCCACTCTTAGCCCTGTAGGCTACCAGGGAAGGAACAGATGCCCTTGCCACACGTTTGAACCAATTGCTTGCAGAGGGCTTTTGAAATCAGGCTGAAGGTCTCAGGTTGGCCACCTCACCAAGGTCTGGAAATAAGTCACTATCCCCAGAGGAGTTCAGATGCCTTGCCCCATCCCCCCACTCAATTTGAAAGAACACAATAACAAAAGAAGTTCTTCCTTTTGGAACATTTCCTCGTAAAGCAGCTCTTTAAAATGCAGCAGCTCTTTAAAACTATTAAAACAATAATAGAGAAAATCATAGTTAAAATGAAATGCACCATCATGATAAAATTAAACAGCAGTAGCTGATATACAACCCAAGAACTGGAGAACACAAATATTGCACAAACAGCCACTTTTTTCATAGCTCTGTTTCCTGCACTTGGTATCTTTAGAAGTTAAATTTCTGACTGTCTTCTGGAGTCTTCCCTCTAGTGCACAGGCATATTAGTAGGTCTGATCTAGATCATTTGCAGTAGGCCAGTAAAGATTTCTGATTCCAGTTACTTAACAATAGCAGAAACAAAATTGCTTGAGGGAATCTGGTATTGATGTTTATGTGGAAAGGCAGTGGGTCCATACGCTTCTGGCACTCAATCAAACTCCTGGGCTCAGAATCCCTTGATTCCAGTTGTGTGTCTTTTGAACTGGCGGGAGGGAAGAAATGGACACAGATGTGTAAACCTGATGCCTGCCCACCTGTGACATAACCTACCAGATGGGGTTATCGTGAGAGTCATGCAAACTGCCTTGAGCTTCTTGCAGGAAGGTTGGTTTTATAGATATGTAATAAAAATGAAAATAAATAAATAGTTCAGCAACTCAAAGGTGGAACTCGAGACCAGAACTCATAGTGAAAGCTCTCATGATAGTTAACCTGGCCTTTGTTACTGGCCCCTTCCACTGAAATCAGGCCTCTTTTTAATGATTCTGCAGTGGGAGCTAAAACCATGAAATCCCAACACCCGCAGCCATCCCCGTGTGCGCCTTACTGGCTTAACAGGTTTGGCTCAACCTCTAATGCCGCTCTTGTGTTTTGTGTCTCTATAGGAAGGAGCTCGCTCTATATAATCCTTTCAACTGGAGGAATTTTCCTTCTGGTTACCTTAGTGACTGTCTGTGCCTGCTGGAAACCATCTAAGAAGTATGAACTGTCAATATTTAGATCTCCGTATCTGTCGTTTCAGCGGATCAGCAGCAACAACAAAAAGCATATGGCACCTTAAATGCTAACTAGTTTATCCTGAGCCGCAAGTGTGTTTACACCCGTGGTTGGAGGTGGTGGGGTGGAATGAGAATGATAAAGACAGTGTTCTTTGAAGTGCAAAAAGTACAGACAGTGATAATTACCTTCTTAAAAGTGCTGATTTGCAAAATGCTGCATGTCAACACAGATCTCCGTGTACGGTATCTGTGATAAGCTGATTCACACGTATCGTATGGAAGCAACGAGTCTAAGCCACATGATTTATACCTGAATATCTTGAGGCATACAAGAGAGCTCAGCTGTTCTGCACTGTACCCTCTTTGAAGCTGTGCGCATACACACACACAGTGTGGCAGAATTGGACTCAGAAGACGTGGGTTCTCGTCCCCACTTGGCATGAAGATTACTGGATGACTCTGAGCTTAACCTACTTCACAGAGCTGTTGTGAGGATAAAATAGATAGGAGGAAGGCCATGTACGTTGTCTTGGGTTCCTTGCAACAGGAAAAAGGTGGCATGTGTGTGTATAAAAAGGCGGCATATATTTTGAACAGATATATCAAACAAGGTCTTGAATCTGTGTGCGTGCACATCTGTGTGCACTTGTACATTAGAGCAACACAACCTGGGACCATGTTCAGGAGCTGGACCTTTGATCAAGAAGACAAAGTTCTTGGCTTAACAGATCAGAGAAAGGGGTTGGTTGCAGGAGGTGTCACAAAGCTTCCACCAGCCTAGGATCTGCTTATTCAGGAAGGCTCGGAGATCAGTTCCCGTGTGTTCAGAGGCTGCACTGTCCTCTATGGATTCCTAAGGGCTGTGGCCATGAAGATGCCAGCAAGTGTTAATGAAATCTATGAAGCCCACTTTCTGATTGCAGAAGATGTGGGTTCTAGTCCACATCTGCAATCTTACTTCAATTATCCCCTCCTTATATCAGTTTTACAAACAACAGCCAAGCCACAAACCATAAGTGGGTCGAGATCTTTCAGCAGCTGTCATCTGAGCACTGATGTTCAGTTACATGTAGTTTCCCCCTGATGTTTTCTTTTTGTTTTGCTTTCCAAAATGTAGCTATGGAAACTGTAATCTGTAGTTCAGTAGTGGACAATTTCATGAGATCTGGGGCCATTTTCACCTGAGATTCTCCATGGGTTGCAGTCTTCTGAAATTTTTTTTAAAGGATGCAAAGCATCGCGGAGTACCAAAAAGGTCAAATCCAGTTTGTTTGCAAGCCCTAAAAGGAGCACAGACAGATAAACTAGCTTCTTGGTTCTCTGTAGCTCTCTGTACTTCATTTTTGATTGCATCTTTGTTTTTTTCAAGATGTGGGGGCAGTGATGGGCATCAGGTCTGCATGCAACTCCAGGACCACATGCGGCCCATCCCTGTTGTAGCAGAAAGCCAGAGCAGGACGAAGGAGGCCTTCTTTCCCCTCCAACAAGGCTTCCCTCGAACACTTCTTTCCCCTCAGTTTTCACCTCATCAGCCCAGTCAGTGCCATGGGGAGCGACGCTGAGTGGATCTGGGCAGAGTGGAGCATTCAGTGAAGCAGCTGTGGGCTTGTTCCACCTGACTGACCTCTTATCCCTCATTTACTGCGGTTAAAAATGGGTTTGCCATGAGATGGTAGCATGTGGGAAGTGATGCTCTTCACCCTGCAGAAGCGTGCCAGGGTATCTCTGTTCAACAGGGAGGAATCCAACTAAAACAGTCTCTGGGGGCTTCTTGTTTCAGGAACAAACGGAAAATGGAGAAGCAAGGTTCTTCCGAATATGTGGATCAGAACGAAGAACACTTAAAACATGACGGTAAATCTTGCATCATTCCCCTTTGTCTGAAGAAGAAATCTTGGGTTGGCATCTTCTAGGAACAGCTTGGGTGTTATCTGTGAACATGGTTTAAGAATGTCAGGGCTAAGCCACATGATCTTGTATAAGGCGCTTGTGGCTTGTTGTTTGCATTCACAGAATTCTGGGAGTACTTTACTTTACACAACCCCCTTCTCCTCCAGGGACTTTCCTGTTTCTCCCAAGAATTCCCATGGTTTTGAGTGCAAGAAAAAATTGTTATTATTTGAAAAATGTAAAATAGCTAGAATGAAAAGTCCTGTATTTTGCCACTTCGCAATCCCACAGTGTCACCTTGTGTTTGTGCAATAGAATGTATAGAAAGGAAGAAAAAGGAAAACTCCTGGGAGTTTAAAACACACATGCTCACACCTGTAAAAAAAGCAGATGTTAATTCCACCAAGGATCTGGAAGCAGAAGCGTCCATAAAGTGGCAGGTGAAAAGCCTCATATAGAAAACCTTCAGCAGGAAGTCATGAACCAGGAGTGGTACCTGTGGGTCAGACTTGGAGTCCCAGGACAGGTCCAGACAACCTTTTTGGACTGATGGGCAGTGTTTGAAAAAGTGTTTGGGGCACCAGTGCAGAAAGGCGTGTGTGGGATGCCAGTCACAAAAAACAGAAGACTGAATGTAAAGTGGGGACGGGGTCTGAGTCACACTCTGCTAGCAAAATCCTTCCCCCTTCCTGCTTTTCCCCTCGCCCTCCCAGTCATACCATCTCCCTGGTTCCATGCTCGCTCGATGTCAAAAATGGGGGGGGGGGGGACAGACTGGTGCTCATGGCCATCAGGTTGCCTATTCCTTGACCTAGAGCATGGATGCACAGCCATCTGGCTTGTTGGACTCACTTTCTTAACTAGAAACCCAAAACCTCCCTGGGGCTGAATTCCATTCTTGAGCATGGGATATCATGCTCTTTGAATCTGGACCATGTTTCTTTGTTTCCATTTGCCCCAAGGAGCCAGATTAGGCCTGTTTCTTTCTCCAGACATGTATCTCATGTGCTCCATCATGTGATCATCTGCATACAAAATAACCGAACACTGATTTCCATTCTCCTTTTAATGTAGTTGAAATTGCTCCCCGAAGTGGAGAGCATGAACGCAAGAATCCAGTTGCTTTGTACATCCTGAAAGACAAGGTAAATTTCTCAGACTATGCGTTGGAAGATGCTTTGGGTTCAGGTGCTAGTTGTTAAAGAACTTTCAAGATGTTATGAAAGGGGTCTCCTTGGGTAGGAGAGGATTTTAGCTGTGATTTGGCACTCAAATCCTTTAAATTTGCTGAAGTTGTCACATGAGGCAATGTTGAGTGAAATGCCCAGCTGGAGAAGGAGGATTTCTGGTGTTTTCCCAAGATGGTAAAAACTGCCTATAAAAAGAGAGAGAGAGAGGGAGGGAGGGAAGAAGAGGAAGAAGAACAAGGGAGGAGGAGCTGTCAGCATCTTCACTGCCAACTAGAAAGAAAATAAGTCACTCAGCCATGAAATGTATAGGTATTTCTATGGCCCATGAGTTTCTTCAAGCTTCTCTTATTTATTTATTTATTTATTTATTTATTATTTATTAAAACATTTCTATGCCGCCCCTTGCCAAGGCCTCGGGGCGGCTTACAACATCAAATACAAAATACATTAAAACAATAACAATTAAAATATATACAGTAAAATAAAATAAGCCGCCCTGGCTGAATAAAATTCAATAATATTAACATTTAAAATGCTGCTTAAATAAAAAGGTTCCTACCCCAATGAATGTGCTAGGAAAGTTCATTTCTGAACTTTCACGACAACCCCAATGGAATCCAGGCTGACCTCCACCCTCTTCTACTGTGCCAGACTTGGACTCTAGCCCTTGCACTAGCCCTTTCCCACAGAGGATGTGGGAACATCAGTGGGGGCAAAGGAAAGGATGCGACCAGAACTTAAGTCATGTCCCAATCCTACCACAAGGGGGCAGGGTGTTTCCACATACCAGGAACCGGTGCTTGTTTATATTTCAAATATATCCTTCCCTGCTCCAGTCTTCAGACCATATGGTCCCTAAAATTTCTTAAACCACAGATAATTTAAAACAATATTATAAAAACAATAACACCAAGCAAAAGAATGGAATAAAAATATGAAACAGACTGCAGCAGACAAACAAAAATACCAAAGCATGAAGATTTAATCAAAGGCTTGGAAGACTTGCCAAATAAAATGGTTTTCATTGTCATGGTGGAGTCGTGCTACATCCGCTCAGTGATTTTTGTGAGTTTCAGAGTGGGGTGGAGCAAAAACGCCTCCCCCTCATATTGGGTCACTCCTTGACAGTGAGCTGATTCTAAGACTATTCACAGTTGGGGTCTTACCGTTCAAGAGAAACAGAGTGAGTCAGAAGGGACCTCCTGGGCCATCTAGTCTGACCCCCGGCTCCAGCCGGCTCCATTCATGACTTGAGGGTTTGTTTTTCTCTTCATAAATGAAAGGGGCAGACTTCACCACCCTGTAATGCCCCTGGGAAAGCTGATACATTGCATCTTAGTGTCGTTCCCATCCTGTGCTCGGAAAGGTGCTGGGCAGCTGAGGGCAGCCAGGTTGCTGCTTGCAGTCAAGGCAGGACTTAGAAAAAAGAAAGAAAGGCCCTCATTTGTAAAGGTGAGGCTGCTCTCATATCCAAATGTTTGGAATTCACCCAAAGCTAATAAAATACCCTCTTTTTAATGGGTTCACTGGGCTTGTAAAAGGGAGGGAAATCTTTAGCCAAGCTTTATGGTGGAGTCTCTAAACCATTCTTGGCTTGGTATGGGGGCTCATTGGAGCGTCTACAGGAGCTGTGCATTCCTAGAAATCTTGAATTGACGGCTGAAATAGGAACAAGGCCCTTCCCACCCTGCATTTTTTCTAGAAGAAAGCAGATGGAGAAAGTAGCTGCTATGCAAGGAGGATAGCCTTGACGGTCAAGAGAGTGCACAAAGGCTCAGAGGGGGTCTCTGAGGCCGGTTGCCAAAATCATACCCAGTCGTTCCTTCTAATAGTGAACTCAGCTAGTCCACGCCATGCAGAACTTTGGGGCTGTAGCCCGAATGGGGCCACTGAGAAACGGGACAGCGGTCCCAACATGTGTGGGGAGGTAACCAAGGGCGGCAGCAGCATGAAAAATCTTTCAAAAAAGGAGGCCGCTGAAAATTGAGCGTGCTCAGTAGCCACAGACTGTAGGAAAGAAAAAGGGGCACACGGAGAAACACTGCATGCCAGCTTGGATCCCACAGCTAGCTGGAGCTCCGAGCAGGAGGTGTTTCCCCTTTAAGGACTTGCCTCTCAGGAGGGCTGCAACTTCTTGCTGTAGCATGACTGGTAGAGACATTATGAAGTCTGGGTCTTTCCTAGGAAAGAAAAAAAAAAAAAAGGATTTCACGGTGCAATTCCTTCAGTTTCTTCCATCCTTTCCAGCTTGCCTTTACCAGGGCAAATTCAATGTTCATTGCCAAAGGGAAGTTCAGTTTTAATTCCCAAAGTCTCCCTTTGTTCCCAATCCCTTATCTCAGTAATGGAGGCACTTATTTAAATTTGAATAGCATTCCTTTAACCTGGAGGACTGAGTTCTCATTCACCAGAATTTATTTTATTTTATTTATATTGTGCAGGCCAATAGTGCAACAGGACTTTCTCGGCCTTCCTTTGCTTTTCTCAACCATGCTGGCTAGATGTGATGGGATTTGTAGTCTTCCAGGGCACCAGGTTGGGAAAGGCTGCACCAGGTGTTTCTAGGTCAGCACTTTCCCATGACTCTGGAGTGACATCCTCTGGCAATAAATTGTACAGCAGCCTGCTGTGAAGCTGGGCAAACTGCTTACCGGAGCCAGAACAGTCCGTTTGGTTGGGAACGGGCAATAATAGCTATATCTCACTGGACAGTTTCACAGTCATAGACCTGTAGAACAGCAGAGCTGGAAACCAACTGGCTCCAGAAGCAGTTATTTGTTTTTCGGCGCCAGGCCAAGACCTTTTTATTTAAAAGTTATTTTAATTGTTAATTATTGATTGTATTTATTGGGTTTTTATGCTTGTGCCAAGATGTTTCCGGATTTTTAATGGCTAATTATGTGATTGTTTATTTATTTTGTAAGCTGCCCCGAGGCTTTTTGTGAATGGGGTGGCATAGAAATGGTCTAAATAAATAAATAAAATAAATAAAAGCATTGGGAGAAGATGCCAGTCCTTAGGATTCAGTGAGGTCAAGAGAGTCTGAGTCTCCGTATCACCTCTTGGGGTGGGAGGTGCAGCAGAAAACAAAGAGGGCATTTTACCCTTGCTTTCAAGCAGAGGAATGCTGCAAGCCTTTCAGGGATGGGCAAGAAGATTAGAAGCTGCCCCATAGTGAGGTCAGACCATTCGATAGGTCCACCTAGCTGAGCAGTGTTAATGCCGATTGGCAACAGTCCTCCAGGATTTCCTTCCTAGACTACCTGAAGATGCCAGGGATGCAACCTGGGAAATTCAGCATGCAACCCCCACCCCATCGCCCCTCAATGGTTGCCAGCAGAAGTGCCTTTCTTTTTCAGCAAATGGTTGTATGCTCATCACGCTCTGCCTTATGCAGTTATTGGGGGTGCTTGCTGCCCGATCAGCATAGCCCTCCAGCCTTTGTTTTTTCTGGGAGCGGTGAACTGCTCTGCCCTGTGCATGGATCTGTGGAGCCACACACAAGATCATCTCTTTTCGTTTGCCCTTCCAAGTGGCTGCCACATGCATCCGAGGGGATGGGATTCTGCTGCCAGCTTTCTCACCGTGGGCTCTTGCTTTCTCTTGCATCCCAAAGGATTCTCCAGAAGCTGATGAGGAATCCCTCCCAGATCCCCGCAATGCAACCGAACCCTCACCACCTGGCTATTCCAGCTCGCCACCTCCCCCAGGAAGATCTCCTGGATTACCCATTCGGGCTGCTCGTCGATACCACCGCTCCCCAGCTCGGTCTCCAGCCACCTCCCGAACGCACATATCCCCCACCAGGTCCCCCAGCTCACCGGGGCGCACGCAAAACACCGCACGTTTGGTGAGGACTGCTGGAGTGCACATCATCCGAGAGCAACAAGGAGAGCCCAGTGCTGTGGAAATCAATGCCTGAAGGCAGCCAGCAGTGTGTGTGTGTCCGTGCATGTGTCGCGAGAAAGCCTGGTTGCACCTGTAAATATGTCTGGAGATAGCAATGAGTTTGCTCTGGGTGCTTTCTTGCACGTGTAAATGCATGTTTTCTGTCTTGGAAAGACACCTGGGCTCTGCTTATAGATAAAAGTGAATCACGCCGTTTTCTGCAGGATAGGTGGAGGAATGGATGGACCGACCCACTTTACAAGGTTTACAGTAGTTTCAGTGCGCCTGCTTCTGTACATTTTAAAGACAACTAATTTGCATTTGTAACACCTGAGGAGCAGCACAGAGGTGCTGCTAAAGCTTTTGCATCCAGGGGTTGGGCAACTTTTGCATTGAGGGGCTGGACTCTACTGATGTTTCGCCCTGTACCTCCCATCTACTTGCACCATTGGCTGTGCAGGCCAGGGCTGATGGGAGTTGCAGGCCAGAATATCTAGAGGGGTGGACATTGTCCACTTCCACCATAGAGTTTGTGACTTTGTGTTCACTGGTAATTCACCCAGTGAGAACGTTTCCACAAGTTGTATATTTCAAAGCGTGCCAGTGGCCTTTAATGTTTTCAGGCATGTCCTAAATTCAAGCTTTGAAAAGAGAGGTTTTTAAGACTCTGAGTCCCTACTTTTTTCAGCATGCCCCTATTTGTTAGGAGTTATTCAGTTGGTAGATCCTACAGACGCTTGAAAGTGGGCCATTAAACTGGTTTGAGAACACTTCCACATCTTTCCAAACTTATCCTACCTTGATTCAGATGATGACTAAGACACTATTCATCCATTTTCTGAACTGCAGACCCCAGCTGTGTGAATCCTTGTGGAAAGGCACCACAGATGCTCCCGAGCTCCCAGTTCTGCCCCCTTTGCATGCAAGCAGCGATGGAGGGGCTCAGAGCTCAGTGGAAGTACATGTGACTTGCACGCAAAAGGGCCCATGTTCCGTCTTCAGCATGTCGTCCTTTTTACTCTGTGAAGGCAACAAGCACAAGAGGCTCAGCAGTTGGGGCAAGACGGTCTGATGCTCCGTGCTAACGTTCCCCAGCCTGGAGCCATGCTTCTGGGAATGATGGGAATTGCAGTCCATAACATCTGGGGAAGGCTAATTGGTTCACTATGCCACACTAGTTCCTTTAAGGCACGATCTCATTCAAGGAAGAAGCCCTCCTTTTAAAATGGGGTGGGGAACCTCCTTCAGCCCAAAGGCTGAAATCAGTTTCCAAGACATTCCTGAGGGCTGCATTCCAATTGCTGCTGGGTCCAAAGGCAAAAGCATTTCTGCCAGCAAGTTGTAGCTTAAAACTTCCATCTTACAGTAATTAAGGCTTATTAGGGACATTTCGGACTTTTAGAAGGGGACAGGGAGGGAAACCATTCAAAAGCTGGAATGATGGGCACCTGGGAGAAAGGTGTGTGGCCAGGAAAGGGATGTGTGGGCTTCTGGTAACTCTGGAGGGCCAGACTGAGACCTCAGGAGGTCCAAGGTAGTCCACCAGCCTGAGGTTCCTTCTCCATTTTTCATAGACTGGGAGCCAGACAAAATGGTAACCCGCTCTTTGAGTTAGGTCTGAGTGTGGGGTATCATTGAACCATGTGTTGCAGTTAAACCGTGTGTAATGGTGCTGTCTGAACTCAGCTCAGCTAACAAACCATGGCTTGTTAACCCCGAACAACCCGTGACGACTACCCATAATTTGTTGTTAGAGTGCGAATTGTTTGCTCTCCACTTTGCTTTGTTATCTTGGGCCACCTGTTTAGGCCTCCGTGTTTTGAAGCATTTTTCAGCAACTGCCTGCAGTTCTGTTGCAGCTGGCATTTCAGGCTCTCAGGGAGGATTGGAATGTGGCTTTTGCGCTGGAGAGCTGCAAGGAGGAGCTGGTGCTCCTTTCTTCATATGCATGAATGCCCAGTGGGGGACCATGTGTTCTGCTTGCACAAACTCCCTCACATCTCAACTTGGAGACACATTTCTGGTAGAAAGACTGAGAAGAGCTGGCCAGAGACTCGAAGGGTCTAAGGCATGGAACCCTGGCCCCAAGGAGGTCCCAGACCACGGAAGTCTCCTTAAAAGCTCAGGCTACAACCCAGAGTAGATGTGCGGCCACATCGAACTGGAGCCACCAGCCTCCACAGCTTTAAGGCACTTCATGTGCTCCGAGAGGCCGTGGGTGCAAAACCTCAGGCCCAGGAGCCCAATCGGGCCCAATGTGGGCCACAACTCACAGTGGTTCTCAGAACTTTGCACTCCTTTCCTCAGGTCCACCCAGTTTCACTGGTTTCTTGGCTTTTGTGAAGTTTATTCCCCCTGCCAAATCTAAGAGATTGAAATGTCTCTCCCAAGGGTGAGGTATGAGTACCAGCTTTGGAGAGCAATCCTATAATCCCAGGGCAGGTGTCTCAGGGACCATATGATAGCCTCCCCCCACCCCGCCCCAAGGGTGAAGACCATTCTCTGATCATGGAAGAGGCAGCTGAAAGTCTGTCTCCTCACTCTAGTCCAACTGGGGTGAAGAGAGCCATGTCAGAAAATTGACCTTGGAGAGAGGAGGGGAAGGGGGCATCCTGGTAGGCAAGGAGGGAAGGATATGATTTATCTCCAGTCCCTTCCAGCCTCTTTCCTCTCCCTCTGTAGCGCCTTCACAAGATGGGCTGGAAAGCTTGCCTAGCAAAACAACCACAGCACAGGGAAGTAAGGTTTGCCTTGGTTGCTCCTCCTGCCCAGGTGGCTTCAACCTGGCAGAGCACTGAAATCTTGGAGCCCTCTGAATTTGGGGGCTTCGAGCTGTGGAGGTGCAGTCATAGGATAAGGCTCCTAAGCAAAAAAAGCAAAAACAAATTCTTGAGGAGGAGTAGTATAAAAATGCTATTTGGTGCCTCTATGTCACTGCAAAAGAATTTCCAAAAAAGGGCATATTGCCCTTCGACTGAAAGAAGTTCAACACCCCTGAAATAGGCCTGGCATCGAGAGGTTTCTGTTGACGCTTCTGTCCTCCTTGGGTGCCTTGAAGTGAAGTGGAAGGCTTTGCTCTGCTGAAATCAGCTTGTGTAGGCAAGCCAAGGGAAGGAATGAGTGGCTTGGACCACAAAGCAATGTCGTGCCTGAAGATGCCATCTGTAGGGCCATGCGGGTTTCCCCATAGCTGCCACTCAGCCCCAAGTGCCGGGGTGGGGAGGTGTGCTTGAATGAAAGACCAAGCTGATACGTGCCTTGCAGTATTTGTCAGATGAAAATAAGTTATCCATCACATTAAACTTTAGTGAAGAAAATGCTATGAGATTTCATTTTTGCAATTTAATAACACAGGGAAAATGATCGTGTGTGACAGGGCCTGAGGCTTCCCTGACAAGCTTTTAAGCTGAAAAATAGCCTTGGAGACTATGACCGGGAATGTAAACGTCAGCCAGTCCTGCTGCCCTCCAACCTGGAGCAAGAGCATTGTGAACACGGACGGTCACGGGGCAGCTGGCACGTGGAGAAGGCCATTCAAAGGAATCCGTGCAGGGAAAGGCCTCCCTTTTTCTTTCACCCCACATTGACTATATAGCCTTTCACTCCACGTTTTTTCCAGCTTTGCAGGGAGAAAACATGTGGATTGAACCTTGGGAGACAGCATCCTTACAAAAGACCCTTCTCCACCCGCTGAATTCATGGCAGAGCTGTTCAAACTGTATCCCCAACACACCAGGTTTGAGCATGTGACAGTGGGCATTGCCCAGGGTCACTCTTCATCTTCTTTTGTTAGTCTTCCTGTATTGCAGGGTGGGCCTTCCAACTGGGGGCACAAAGCAGCAACATGCAAAGTAGATGCAAATTCCTATGTGGACCAATGGGTAAATGCATGTTGCAGCAGTTACATGCCTGTACCTCACAGCATGGTATGTAGAATTCATTATCAAACTGAGGAGTCCTGTCTCTTAAATCACCCCAAGCCTGCCTGCCTGCCTGCCTGCCTCCCTCCCTCCCTCTCTCTCTCTCTCTGTGTGTGTGTGTGTGTAGGGGGGGTCCCTCTATATTTTTTCTGTCCTCCATTTTTAATGAGCAAATATATTTTTTAAAAGGCTTACAATGCCATCTTTAAAAAGGCTGCAAAGCAGATGAACTATGCACCCCCTCCCCAAATGTTCAGCTTGGCTATGGGCCCGATCCTCCATCTAGGAAGCCTAATGGTCAAAATACACCTGATCAAAAAGATCCCAGTCACGAGATTCGTCAGGCCAGCAAATGAATGCTGAGAATGGGCCCGTGCCAGTTTCTGAACCAACAAAGATTCCATCAAGGACACCAAGCCGGCACTGAAGGAGCATCAGCTTTATAGCACCGGTGTTGAGGGACGCATTGTTGTTGCTTGTAGATTCTTTGTTTTTGATCCACAGACTTTTGGATTACACAGAACTGTTCTCACCTGGCAGAATGCAAAAACATATAAAACATGGGTTGAATGACAGAACAAGATGGGATATTTTCATTTCAGATCTAGCAGAAATGGGAGACTAACAGACTCTTTGTAGTATAAGTTTTTGTGGACCAGGCAGAACCAGGACCACTCAGATGCTGTCAGTGGTTATCCACACATGTAGATAGGTATACCCTGAATAGAGAATGAGAGGCAATGTGAAGTATTCTTTTTATTATTTAGCACCTAGGAATTACCACCGTTGTCCAACACATCTGAATTGAGGAAGGCTGACTTACATGAATGGCTATTCTGGTCATTGTATCCTTCTGCTTTGGATCTGCTTCAATATATCCATTTCCCAGTGGTCAAGGTGTTTTATATAGCTGTCTTGTTTCTACACTCTTGAATTTGTAAGAGAAAAAATAGTTATCTGGAAATGGTGCACAAAATCCAGAACAGCTGCTTTAAAAATTGGTTGAAGCTATTCACATGTGTGTGTGTGTGCATGCGCATGCGCACGCTTGCGCATGCGCACACACACATGCACACAAAGGTAATAGTATCAAAACAACACAGGATGGCTTTGTAGTGAGCCATTCAAGCTGAGCCGAACCGAAACCAAATAGTCTTTAAAGGCAAATGGATTTATTGCAGGGTGGAAGGAAGCAAAGGGAGCCTTGTAGTGTATCAGAACATTTCCAAAATCCATGCTGCTGTAATATTTTTAAGCCAGCCAAAAGATCACACACCTCCTGAAATTGTGCAAGCTTTGGGGCTCCCCAGATCTCTTAATCAGACATGATTTTATAAAAGCCAGGAGGGTTATAGGGCGTGGGAAAAGGTGGCTGGCTGACTGAAGGAGGAGGTTGTTGGAAACGTATCTTGGAGCCCCAGTTCACGAACATTTATGCCACACAGTCAGTCTGTTGATCTTTAAAGTGCCACAAGATTCTTTGTTATTTTCACCGCAACAGAAGACTTCTAGCATTGCCTCCCATTCAAAAGGTACTGTGCAGCTTTTCCATCCTTTCCTTTCATTTGCATGTGTGTCTCTGTCTGTGGCAGGACAATTACATGGTGGAAACACATGGGAAGATTACAAATGGATCACATTTGGCACCCCACTATTAACATTAACAAGGTAACACATTAACAAGTGTACGAGGCAAGTTTTTGGGGGTGCAGTCATTTTTTGCAGCAAAAAATTAGTAGACTTCAGGCATCCAAAAGACTAGTAGATTCTGGGATGAGAACTGGGTTTCTCTTAATGCATGTAATCCTCTGTTCTCATATTCTCTCTGTGTGTTCTTTCATGCACATGATGCGGCCCTTTCTCTGTCTAATCAATCGATTCCATCACACACATACTGGCCTATTCACAACCACCATCAGCAGTGACAGTAGGTGGCAGTGTTGTGCGAATGGACGCACATTGTTGACTAACTTCGAGGTTCAGACAGAGCCCGGATGCCTTCCAGCCCCTCTTGCTGGGGAGCAAAAGAGGGCAGAGCTGTTGTCCTCATGTTTTACCTCTGGGCTTTCCAGAGAGTCTGGCCACTGTGGAAAACAGAAATCCTCTTGAACAAGTGGACCTTTTGTATGTTTCATAGGGCTCCCCTCCCTCCCTCTTTTCTATTTCTATGTTGCGAAATATTAAGAAAAACCCCTAAGTGGTTTCTAGGTAAATATGAACATCGCAATTACAATCACATCTAAAACACAATATTTAAAACAATACAATTATAATGATAAGAAGAACGAAAATAATACAGAGCAGTACTGGATCATTAAAACCATATGGTTAATTTAACTTAATTACAGCCCAGGAAAAGCCGGGTGAACAGATATTTTCAGGACGTGCTTGAAAGTTACTGCATGTTCTGCTTCCCGGACTGAATGCAGGGCAGGGCGTGTACCACCACTGGAAAGGCCCACTGTTGCAGTATTACTGGGTAGCATTCCAATAATTTTGGAATGGCCAGCAAGGCCCTCTCCAGTTGCCCTAATGGCCTGTTGGGTATCTATGAGGCAAGGCAATCAGCCATGTATTCTGATCCTCATCTGTTCTGAGCTTTCTATGACCTTGCAGCCTTGAACATGGCTTGGTAGCTAAGAGACAGCCAGAGCAGCTCTTGTCCCCCAGGCCTATGGGGCCTTGCGGGGTGTCCCAGGGAGCACCCCACCCTGCGGTATTCTGAACTAGCGGCCACCTCTGAATTAGGCGCATGGGGCACCTTGCAGAAGCCTAATTGGGAGGTCTTCTGGCTCAGAGGTGGCCAGAAAATGGAATCAAAGCCTTTGGTGAAGTTGAGTGGGCCACATGCAAAGCACATCCAAATCCTGTGCCCCTTTGTGGTGGCCACTTCTGCATCCAGCAGCTCCCCTGAGTTTAGCATGGTTTCGCCTCTTCTGCTGAACGGGGAGCAGCAACAGAAGAGTGCAGGACAGGCTGAGAGCAGGACAGGCCCATCTGTGCTCTGGCCTGGAGAAAGCAGCCTTGTCCATGCTGGTGCCCTGCAGCTGTCCTGAACCTCTGCTTCCAACAGCCCTGGCCAGCACGGCCAATGATAAGGAATAGCAGCACCACCTTGTGGAGAAGAAGGACATTCTGAAGCCAGAACTTAAGAGCACATAAAACCCTCCCTGACTAGCCTGGAGACTCTTTTGCTCTGGCGGCCTGAAAATCTTTGTGCACCCGAAAGAGTGGCAGGGCAGGACGAGGGGACAATGCCTTCAGGTTGTTGTTCTTCTGTACCATCAACCCTATGAATGGACGTCTTCCAAAATATCTTATCCATGGCAGCCCTGCTCAACTGTTATAAATTCTGGGCCGTGACTTCCCTTTATAGGGTCAACCATCTCACATTTGGTCTTCCTTTTCTCCTGCCGCCTTTGACTTTCCGTAACGTGACTGTCTTCTCCAGGGAGTTTTGCCTTCTCACAAGGTGCCCAAAGTAGGACAACCTCAGTTTTGTCAGTTTTGCTTCTAGAAAAAGCTCTTGTTCTAGGACTCACTTGTTTATCTTTCTGTCAGTCCAGGGTATTTGCAACCTCTCATTCAGCACCATGTTTTGAATGCATCGATTTTCTTCCTGTCAGCTTTCTTCACTGTCCAGCCTTCACACCTTTCAGTAGAACGTTAAAGCCAAAAGGTCAGATAACTTCTCCAGAAATTATTCTCCTCACACCCACCCCAAGAAGCCAGTATCTTGCTGGCGAAGGCAGAGAATTTAAAAGAATGGATACCCCTGATGCTGCAATAGAGATCAAGAAGATTTGCAGTCAACTCCGATGAACACTAGAGAGAAACAAAGTAATAAATCAATATTCCAGTTGCTGATTTTATTTATGGATTTACATCTGGGCTTTTTGCAACCTCAAGGTGACGAACTATCACATACAATGAAACTGCAGGATAAAAATCAATGGTGGAGCTGCAGCTCAGTAGTGGAGCACATGATTTGCATGCAAAAGCTCCCAAATTCCGTTCTTGGCATTTCTAGGTACAGTTGGGAAACCCTGAAAACAAGCTATATTTGACCACGCTGGTGCTGGGCAACGGTTTGTTGGCTTCTCTGAGCAGCAAACCTCTGCTCATTTTCCAGCACGCTCTGCAGTGCCAGGTGGTGACCAGGGGCTGCTGGCCCCGTGCGCCCATCCCTGATGTGGAGAATACCTTTGGCACGGACCCTTGCGGGAGCCTTCTGGAAGCCCGGCCGGGGCTCGCGGGAGGCGCTCGGACAGCTCCATTTTGCGTTGTGTGCGTGCCTGGCAGTGCGACGAGGGTACCTGCTGTTCATCTCATTAGAATTTCCTGCCTGCCTTACAAAGTGTTTCGCTGTGAAGAGCATGGACAACAAGGGGATTTTTAAACTGCGCATGAAAAGGCTGCTGTGTGAGAGGAGGGCGTATCGGGGGAGGAGGGGCGGACCATTTAATCTTCTCCTTAAAAAAATTCTCTTTGCAAACTGGAGTGCCTCCTTTCCTGTGCCTCAGCTTGAGGAGTGTACTGCCATTCACATGCACTCACTGCGTTCCTTAATCCATGATAAATGTTGGGAAAGATGGTGTTACGTGTGGTGGAAATCCAACCAGACCACATGAAAGGGAATTAATGAAACAGAGTCAATCCTATTAGTTCCGGCCTGTATGGCTCTGAGGTAGAGATGGAGGGTGGGAGAGGGGAGGAGGCTTGGCCTGCCCTGGAGGTGCCCAAGGGGTGGGGAGCAGCGGAGCCGTCACGTGGTGCTCCGGGCTGGAAAGGCAGCATGGTCCAAGGCTCTGGTTCTGCTCTCAGGCCTGGCCCTGGAAAGCCACTGCAGATGGAGCACTTAACCTCAGATCCATCTCCATTCCAGCACCAGGGGCCGGGGTTGTCCGTCTCCCGCCAATGCCCATGGCTGAACGGGGGGTACTGCCAACCTCTGCAGCCCTCTGGGGCTCCTTTTCCTCCCCTTCCCCGCCCCCTCTTTGACTCGGTTTACTTTCACCTGCCTTCTCTACGAGATAAACCATAAGCAACATCAGACAAAAAGCACGGCACTGAACCTATTTCTTGACTTTGGGGTAAATGCATGAGGCTCAGTCTGAACTGAGACAGGCAGGAGGCGAAACGTCCCCAGCCAGCTGCCTCCCTCTCCGTCTATTCCATCGCCTCGTGTGAGTGAGCGGGCGAGAGAGCGGGCAGGCAGCACCCGGCTAACCATTGGCACCCATTGATGGGCGGTCCCCGTTCGGTTCCCACATGGGCACACGGGACCCTTCTGGGCCGGGTGGCAGCATCCCTGTCCCAGCCAGCAGCTGCTACCCCAAGCAAGCTGGGTGTGCTTCTCTCTCCTGGCAAACTCCCGACAGTCTTCTCTTGCTTCCTGCCACAGAGAAGATCTATTTTTGTGCATATGCTGTTCTGGGAGGGGACACTTAGTTACCCTTTTCCTCACTGTGAAATTTCAAAGACATTTCTAGGATGCTCTAACTTGTTTATTTATTGAGAACATTTTTATCCCGTCCTATACAAACCAATTGTCTCAGGACAGCTTACAGTATAATATAAATATTACAGTATAATATAAATAAACAATAAATACAAACAATCTACAGCTATAATAACAAGATAAAATGTTCAGGCACACTGTTTGAAAATCATAACTCCGGTGTGCAGCTGCTCGTGGAATGTCCTGGGGGGAGTGGGCTACCCCCCCCCCCCCAATATCCACTGTGGGGAAGAACCAGTGCGGGATGCACTCTGCGCTGAGTCCTGCCAGAGGATCAGGGATTCAGAATAGGTGAAGGGATGTTGCAAAATGGATATGCCCCCAAAACTACTTCTGAGCGCAATGTTTCTAGATTTGTTCTTCCAGCTGGATTTGAACTTATGGCTTCCCATTGCACTGCACCCCCTTGTGGTCCTGGTTCTCACCCCAGGCAAATAAGTGGCTCTCTTGGAGTATCTGAAGTTGTGTGTGCATGATGTGCATTTGTGTGTGCACACGCACACTTCAAACTCTACCTTCCCCCGATTGCCCTTGCAGGGGACCAACAGGGCCCTCACCAACAGTGGCCAGCTCTTCGGCATTGCCAAACAAGAGGGAGCATCTCCTCAAAACGAGGACTTGGATTTGAATATTTGGAAATGTGCATGCATTCCGTTTATAGGTAAAGAGGCACATCTAGAAATAATTCCTATCACTGAAATAGGAATGAAATATATCTTTCATGATATATGAAACTGCCCCGAGAGCTTTGGTGCACAAAGATGGATGGATGGATGGATGGAAAGAAGATGACCAGGTGACCACTGTGTCTCGCCAGTCTGCTGTTCAGTTTTCAGTTGGCTGCTTGATGCCGGCCAAGTTCAAGGTCCTGCTCTTCCTTCTGATGGTTCTTCCCCTTTCAACTGGAGTTGAACTGAGCACCGACGATGCCTTCAGAGGACCGTCCTTTGCAAAATACGGCTCATGGCCACAGTGTGGCTCATTCAATAGAGATGTTGCAGAAGAAGCCAGGTTCTGAGGACTGTTCCCCCTGGACCCTCTTGGCAAGCTGGGAATGCTTTTCACTGTGATGCTGAGATATCTTACCAACTCCAGCCCTCCCAACTCGCTTGAAGGCCATTGCTTTGTGCCAGACTTGTGCATTTGTAAAGATATCTGGGATGGCTGGTCAGAAAGTTGAACTATTGTGGAGCTTGGGCTGATCTAGCAAACCCAACCTGATGTCCTCATGCTATGGGTTAGGTGAAGATTGAGACTGAAATCCTAAGCATGTTTAGTCAGAAAGAAAGACCCACACATTCCAGCCAGTCTCAACCAGTCCTGCTAGCTGGGGCATGCTGGGACCTGAAGTTCTCTTTTCTAACTAAACATGCATTGGATTGTACTCTAAATAGCTGAACTTTGTTCCCATCATAATCAATGGGTGCCCAACACCTCCCACTGATTTCAGCAGAAACTCGGCTCATGTAGTTGAATTTCCTTCCCATGGAAACCAAGGGGACAAGTCAGTCAAAAATTGTCTCATTGAATTCTATGGGGGCACATTTCAACTGACTTAGTCTTGACCCAACCTAATCTCTATATGTGCAATGCAGCTATTCATATTCTGCTTCCCCATAGGTTCTAGAGGGATTCTGAGGAATACTGCTGTATTCCTGGATAAAGGAATAGACTGGGGTATTACCAGATAAAGCTTTTCATTTGCAAGGTAAAGGAAATCCCAGCAACAGCTGGGTGGTCTAATTTAGGGTGCCAAGAATTGTATTTCACCAGAATTGTGTTTAATAGCAATGGAGATTGGATAAGACAGGCATGTCGGCTCTCACAGTACATGTCCCTGGGATCTGGCTGGGAGGTGTGCCTGTTGGCAATGTCCTGGCGCTGTGCCTGAGTGCCTGTGCGCACGCACATCTGGCTCAGGCCAGCAGTGCCACATATGAATAATAAAAACATTATGCGTGCTACAAACGGGCTCACAGGAGGTTGTGCATTCCAACAAAGAGGCTGGAAACGGCAAAGCAGTCTTCCTTCTGCTCTTGTCTTGCATGGAATCCTGCCTCATCCCCTTCTGCAAGCACCCCAAGGGGCCCTCACAGTCCCCTCCCCTACATTTATCCTCACAACCACCCAGCGAGGCAGACCGGGCTGCGGATGAGTGACTGGCCGAAAGTCACTCTGGGAGCTTTATGGCTGAGTGGGGACCGGCAGCGGATCGCCTGAGTCCCAGTCCAGCGTTCTGGCCACCACTCCACGCTGGCTCTGTGCGTCTGCTTAGAGGACGTGCCTACCCTGACACGCCGTGCTTTGCCTCCGATCCTGCCCAGAGCCATTCCTGCCCACAGGGCTGGCTCCAGGAGGCAACTCACACCGCTGCCGTGTGTCCTCCGTCTTGCTGCCGCCTGCAAGCATTGCTGGGCTGTGCAGCTGGAGGAAGCCCCTCCCGGTCTTGGGACACCCCACTTGCAGTGTGGCCAGGCACCCACAGAACCTGGTGTGGCGCTGAGCCCCCATGGGATTTCGGGAGGTGAGTCCTCTGTTGGCTGCTTCGGACAGCTGCTTGGCCTGCCTCCTTGCTGTGGCAAGAAGGGACGTGCTGGGAAAACCGCCAGCACCCACTGCAGGTGACAGAGCCTCCCAGAGGGGGTGGGGGGAGTGTTAGGGGGGTGTGATGCTGCCAGCTGATGGGGGCACATGAACCTGCATCATCTGCGCCCAGCCCTGTCTGGCCATGAAAGCTCTGGGCAAGATAAAAATGCATCCACACGGCATTTTTACATGCCAAACCATTAGGATTTTCCCCCGAGCATTCATGGGTGCAGTAACTGGGTCAGCCACTCACTCTTTGCCGGAGTGACCTCACAGGGCTGTTGTGAAGATAAAGGGAGAGCTGCCTGTGGAAATGGTGGCATGTTGATGCAATGATAATACAAGTACTGAACAAAAGTATCTCTATACATTCATGCGTTCTGTTCTCCAAATATGATGAGGGAATTAAAATGCACATAGAAATGCATGTATTATGGAAAATGCACAGAAAAGTATATATTCGGAGAAAATAGTGTGCAAACCCCATTAATTGGAGGAATTGGGTTGCAAAGAACTGCAGATTAGGCGAAATAGTATATGGGAAGGCGTGTATTCAGAGGGCCAATTTTGGCTGCTGGGATCAATGAGGCTGCATCCTGGTATACAAAGATCTCCAAGGTCCGCAGGGATAGTTTGTGTGACACCTCCAATGCTGGCAAAGTAGCAAACTTCGGGGTCACACAGAGCTCCCACGCAGGCCGGCAGGCTTCTTGTAACCAAAGAGAGAACCAGCATGGTGCAGTCTGCTCTGCTTCTGGACACAACTCACGCAGCAGGAGGATGAATGGCTGCGATCCGCTCTCCGTCACCCAGCACTCTTGTGTAGGAAACGCCACCCTGAGGGCAAGCCGCATGTCCCTCTCTCCTTCTCCCACCGAACACACTGAAAAGCAACGTGCCATCCCTGAGCACTGCCCCCCTTTCCAGCCCCCATCATTCCTCCCAGAGTGGGAAAATAATGGGAACAAAGCCGGGCTGGATTGGTATTAAAGTAGGGATTCTGTGCAGCCCCCCTTTTGTCCAGTGCCAGCTGGGAATGAGTCACAAAGAGAAGCCCCTTCCCCTTGCAGCCTGGGCCGCCTCCATTGAGCTGCAGTCAAGCAGAAGCCAGCTCTGGTCTCACCACATTTCCTTTCTTCTCCCTCCCTCCCTCCCTCCCTCTGTCCACCCCACATCTTCGGTTCCCTTAATGCAACCCAACAAAACCGCCTCCCAGCCCTGCTCTTCTTCCTTGACATCTTTCCCTTTTATTGGGCCAGCCCCACAAACGAGAGGTTCTTTCCCCTGTAACCAACCCAGGGAAACGGCCACAGGACTCTGTCTTTCCTCTCACGGCAGCTGGGGGGTTGAGGGAGCCGGAGGGATGGGGTGGGTAGGTGGGAGAGACGCGGGCTGGCCTGGGGACCAGGCTAAGGTGGCTGCGGTGGGGATCGTGCACGGGCGGATGGGGGGAGCAGGGACCACCAGCCGTCGAGGCGCCATGCCCTCCCCAGCACTGCTCACCTGCAGGGAGGAAGTGGGAGGAATAGACAGGAGCACAAGGGGTGCCCTTTCTGCTCTGGGCCTTGGTATGCTCCGCTTCCCACTCTGTTGACTCTCGAGCCCCTCGGAATGCAACCCGGGCCTCACAAAGCTTTCTGCAGCGGGGCGAAAAATGGCTTCTCTTCAGGAGGCATTTAAAAGCCCCGTCCTCCCTGTTGGGATGATTAGGGACCAATTTAAAGGTCACATCGGGAGGAAAATAGGCCCACGCTGCTCGCAGTTGTGCTGGGACTACCTGCCTGCTAGGCTGGAGTGTGTCTCGGCAGCCCCCACTGGGCTGGGGTTCACCGGCGAAAGCGAGGGGAGGCGAGGAGGGAGCGGGCACAAGCCCAGGACCAGTGGCAAGGCAAGCGGAGGGTCGGGATAGCCAGAGAGAAGGGCCCTGCCTCAGAACGCCTGTTCTGCTGTCCCATCTCCGCACCCCAAAATGCTGTTCAAAAATGCTTCATTAAAATAACATCAAGACAAAAGCACAGTTAAGTGCACAACCGGAAGGGCGATCATCAGCACCAGTGGTTGGAAGCTGCTCCAGCAACAGGCTGAAGTCCAGCCTAGGGGCCCAGCCTAGCCTGTGTACGTTCCAAAGCCCAGAACAGTGTTGGTGGGCCAAGATGCTTCAGTAGACCAGGCTTGCTGTAGGGCTGCGACCAGCCAAGTTTAGTTTTTAATCGAAAAGCAATTCTACAGGCACGCCACTGACTCATTCGACGATAAAGGCGAGAATGAAGTAGCTGCCATCGCCATCATCTCTATTTGCCCCATAGCCAAAGATCCAGAGCCACGCTAACATGCATCTCAAGGGGCATTTCCCCTCCTCCTCCACATGCTGGTAGGGCAGGTTCAAAGCCATATTTGCCCCCAGGGAGGTTTCTGCAGGTGTTCCTGCCTCAAGATCACCCTCTCTAGCTGTGGAACTTCACTTACACCACTTCCCTGGGCCCTTCAGCAAGTTGGCTGACAAATATGTTCCCTTTACTTCTGAGTAAACATGCAAAGATTGTGCTGCCCTTCTCTGCTTCCCTGTTCCTGGGATGTATTTAACCACCTGGTATGTCATCACGGAGCGGAACAACAACTGGAACCAGCTGAGGAAGGACTTTATGAATGACAAGACAGCAATGAATGCATTTCTGGCATGGGGAGGTGTTCTTCTGGCTCGGCTTCTAAGAAAATAGCAGCTGTAGAAGTTCTTTGGCAAACTTGACCCTAGAGTGGATGTAAGGGGTGGATTTATGAACAGCGATGATAATATGAACTCACTTTCTCTTGCAATATAAAAGGACAAAACCTCTCAATCAAAGTTAAGGAGAAATCCAAACTGTTGGAGATGTGCTGGTGCTGACTGGGCTCCTTCGGCTTTGTGGAAAAGTCGTAGAAGGAATGTGGCAGGTGATGCTGTAAGGGAGTGAACACAAACAGGGGGCATGGGTGGTGGAAGAGAAAAGAAAAAATCCAGAGAACAACTCAGGGCTAAACTTGAGGCCAAAGAAATGTAAATGCTTTTGTTCCTCACATGCAAAGGCTGCACAAGTCCAACAAAGACTGTAACTCCTTTATGGGAGTGACCCCCTTTTGCTACAGGAAAATGGCCACATTGTGAATTACTGGGGGGGGGGGGGGCTGTGCTGTGCAAAGGCCCAGAACTTGAGTGAGAAGAAGTCCACTTTGCAAAGCCAAGCAGTCCTACTGTTTGTTGTCCTCTGGACATTGGGTCTCATGTATTCTAAAGGACCAAGAAAGATGTATCTCTAAAGGAAGTTCACCCAGCACAGTGATTGTTCCAGGTCTTTGAGGGGGCTTGGGAGAGACATGCTCAGTGGGACTTTCCTTTAGGAAGGTCTTCTCACCACAGCTGCTAATGTTCCTCATCTGTTCTCTTGATATCTTCCCTGTGTTTGCTCGACGGGCAGGGGCCCAATCATGGCTATCTTTGATGCCATCCCCAGGACAGGCTGGTGACTCTTGTCTCAGTGGGGCTATTTATCCAGTGAAGCTTTTATTCTGAACTTTAGAAGAGCCATGCATGATATGCCATAGAGGTGATTCTAGTTTAGTAGGATCCTGTCCCTAACCCCTTTCTGTGTTCATGTTTTAGCACTTGAAAGTACGCAGATTGATGGGATTTTTTTTCATTGTTACATTTTTACACAGGAGAGACTGAGAGAACTGGGCATGTTCAGCCTTGAGAAGAGAAGACTGAGGGGGGACATGATATTCTTCTATAAGTACCTCAAAGGCTGTCACAAAGAGGAAGGTCAAGATCTCTTCTTGCTGATGCCAGAATGTAGGACACGGAATAATCAATTCAAGCTGGGACAACCCAGATTCAGGCTGGACATCAGGAAAAGCTTCCTCACTGTCAGAGCAATATGACAGTGGAACCCGCTGCCTAGAGAGGTGGTGGGCTCTCCCACACTAGAGACACTCAAAAAGGAACTGGACAGCCATCTCAGTGGGATGGTATAACATGGTGTCCTGCAACAGCAGGGGATTGGACTCGATGGCCTTCATGGCGCCTTCCAACTTTACTATTGTATGATTCTATGATTTTCCTGCAGTCCTTCACAAGTGCACAAATTTTCCCACGAAGTGTGGTTTCGCCTTGTCAATTTCCTTGTCTGTTAGAGCTGTCAAGGGACGTGCTGAAGTTCAGTAGATAATATATGAGGATATTTACAAGGCACGACTGCACACAGATGACATTTTTGAAGGACCCGGGGGTTCTCCTTCATCCTGCTTCTTCCTCTGCCTCTCTCTGGCCCAGGCAGCGGTAGTGGTGCGAAGGAGAGGTAGATGCCCCTGCCACCTTGCTCCCGGGCTCGCTGCCGATCGAGCAAGCAAGCGACAGGAGTAGTGACAAAGAAGACGAGGAGCAAGAACAGCTGGTGGTGATGGCAGTGGAAAGGTCAGCTCATGGAGAGGGCCGGCTTGGGGAGGGTATCTCGAGCAAGGGTCCTCCAAAACCGGCATCCAGCTTTGTCAGCCTCTCTTGTTTGCTCAGTCATTCTCACTGCTGTTCTGTTGACCCCAAAATAACCCTAACAAGAACAAGGGCTAAAGCACTTAATCTTTACTGGGGTTTGTAGTTGGCTCTTTGAGACAGCAGTCTCTCTGCATCCTGGAAGGCCACTGTGCATGACCTGGAGCTGCTGAAACCCGACCTTTCCACTTGATGCAACCCAGCTGGGTGAGGATGGGTTGCATGAAAGGCAGAGGTCATCTGATGTCCATGACTGCAGACCCAGTTCCCATGTCTGTCAGACAGTGGGGGTCTTTGAGGACAGAGCAGGTCCTTGGGCATGTGGTTTACACCAAAATAGCAAGAGCTCCATGCTACGGCGTTCTTAACCATCCAAAATAATCAAGTTTTCGCCAGGATTGGTGGTTAGGGTTGTCCCTTGTGTCCTAATTTAGAACAACAATGGGTAATAATTTTGTTTTTTGTTTTAAGGAACTTGATCAGATCACATGTTTTGCTGTGAACAGGATAGAATGAAGTAGAGATTTAGGACACATTCCTATGCAAGGTTCGAAAGAGAAAAAGACCTGCAACATTTATTTACTCATTTTAGTAGAATGTGGAGGAAACAAAAACTGACAGATTTGTCTGCAGAGGCCTGAGGTTTGTGTACTTAGTTCTTAGAAGTCTTTGAACCTATGTTCATTCATCCCCATTTGTTGTGCTCAATCAAAGCTGCTGCCTCTTTTTTTCAGACAAGCCCTTCACCCTTAGCAACCATGTGGCAGGGAACAGACATGCCAATTGAATTCATCCAGTGCAGATGAGTGAGCATTGTCTTTTGATTCAATTTGGCAAGAATTTACCAAAATTTGCAAATTTCTGCATCTACAGGACAGAAATAATGTCATATTTGAAAAATTCACATGTGAGTGAAAGGAAAACTGTAACATTTGTTTGCCCTGCTTCAAACTCTTTCATTTGCTCTAATAAAGTTATGAGTCAGAGACAACTTTTTAGAATAGGGTTGGACAACTTGTGATCCTCCAGAGGTTCTGGCTGCAGTACCCATCATTCCTCACCATTGGCTATGCTGGGTAGGGCTAAGGTGACCACTTAGGAATGCCCAAAAAGGAAGAACTGCCTCATCAAAAAAGAGGGGGACACCAATTTATATACTAGAGGCATATGCTAACCTATGCTGCAAAGTTCAACATACTTACCTTAAAGACAAATGTTGCGCACTTCCTGGCTGGACTCTTCTTGCTAGTCTGCTCTTCAGGTGCTCACTGCCTATGCAATATATGTCTTCTAGCTCTTTCAGTTATAGCTCTTTCAATTAGCTTTCCAAAAGTGGGCACCTTCTCATAGAGGACTGTGATCTGGCAGCATTTCAGATGCAGAAATGTCTTCTGGAAAGGGGACCCACGTCCGCCCTGCTGCTGCAGCACTCAGTCCATTGCAATGCTTAGACAAGACCCAGACGATCCAATTCAGCATGGTGGATCTGGGAATCAAAAGCAAAGGCAAGGGCATGAGCTTGCTTGTGGGCTTTGCAGAGACATCCTCTTGGCCGCTCAGGTAAGTAGGTTGCAGGTTCAAGCACTCAAGGCTCTTTGGTCCTCATTTGCCTTGCCAGGAGTGCCATTGGACTAGAAAGGGGCTGAGGAATGTCCCACGCTTGTCTGCTTGCTTGGGAAAGAGACTCTTCTCTGTGCTCCTTGTGAAAACCCGACCAAGCTGGCCTGGGTGCATGTGTGGAGGTGGAAGAAAGGCTGTGCTTCACTGGGAGGTGCTAAACTGGGTGGTGAGGAGACTTGGGGGAAAGAGCATGGCGAAGGACGAGTAAAAGTGATAGATGGCTTGAGGACTGCTGAATTAAATTGGAACAAGTTACTTAGGCTAATTACGTTGGCTAAATCTGCTAGCGTCAATTACAAATGTCTCAGAAAGCAAGCAAAGGAGAACAGAGAAAAGGGGTGCAATGCTGACAGCAATCACAATGGCAACATACGGATTTTCTGCACCGAAATGATGAAATGATTGGCACTGCTGCAATAAATGCAATTGTAACCGTCTCGCGTGCATTGTGCCTTTGTGACAAATGAAAATGTTTCTGGCCCCCTCCAAGGCCCACGGTTTCCCCAACCAGGTTGACAAAGGAGCAAGCGACAAGCGGTTCAATCTATCAGGGGATGGTCAATTTTGTGTGAAAACAGTCTTTTCTCTGCACCCCCCAGGCCTGCAAAGCGGTGAGCCGTCTTTTATGCAGTCAATCTCCCCTCACCAGAATGGCTGGAATGCAAGTTTTCCTTGCTTGCTCCCAGAGAGAGAGAGAGAGAGAGAGAGAGAGCACATTTTGCATGGGGGTAAAAAAGAAGGATGAGGACGGGGGCTGTTAAAATGAGAGATGTCTACTGCTCAAGAAGGAAGCCACAAAGAATGTTACTCTTTTCTTTACTGGTCGTTTATTTTCATTCTCTTGGGGGGGGGGGAGTGCAGATGCTCCCCCCCTGCACCTTCTGATGTCACAGATGGTGCAGAGGAGCAGCCTGCTCACAGCATGGTGCCTATATGCTTTCCTCCCCCATTGTTCACCAGGTTAAAAAAGAAGGGGAAAAATACAAAAGCAGTTGGAAAACATGCTTAATAACAAATTCCACATAATTTCCCAAACAGAGGGCTTGAGCTGAGCAGAGGGCAGAGCTGTGCAGGCAAAGAGGGAGAGAGGGGAGGGGGGCAAAACCTGCCCCCCGAGGCTTCCTGGGCATCTGGACAAGAGTTTCTTTGGATTCCTTGAATGCTACTAGAGGGGAGTTGGTTTTCGGAGCCAGCCACCTCTCCCTGGGTGCTTTTTCCTCCACAGGATGCTGCCGGGGGTTCTCCTGCTGGGCTTTGTCTCCTTCCCCTGGGCCTGGGGGGCTCAGCTATGCCAGTGCCGCTGCACCTGCCTGGCAGAGCCCGCAAGGAAGGCCTTGCAGGTGCAAAGCAGGCAGACCCGGCAGCTCCGGCACAGCCACCAACCTAGGCACAGGCACAGGCTAAGAGGTAAGAAAATAACCCCCCCCCCGCCGCTGCAATGCCCCCCCCCCCCCCTTAACCAAGTGATATATGGAAGAGCCGAGAGCACCAAGGCTGAGTGGCTTGCTGGCATTGAACCCACTGCAGTCACCACCTGATTGAACTTGTTTGACATCTCCTTCAGTTTGGGGGATTTACAAGCTGTGGAAGATTTGGGGCTTCCTAGGAAATGTGCCAATGGGAAGAAAGGTATGGCACTGTTGTGCGCTCCAGTCCACCAGGAATGGCTGAAATGGACTATTCTGGAGCTCTTTGGATGGAGATCTTCGATGGTTAACTTGAATTTCTGCATGCTCATTTATTTACTTATGCGTGCATCTATGCTGATTCAAGCGCAGTTGCTATTGTGGTTTGTTGTTTTAGGTTTACTTTATCCTATATGTGTGTTTGTACATGTGTTTTAACATATTCTTTACTTTTTTAACCTTGGTTGTTGGGCAGCATGAAAATGAAATAAATAAATGCATGCCTCCCATGCAGTATTCAAAGCGGATTGTGTAAGGCCCTTGGGGGCAGAGACTTAAGACAAGAAACGGCAAAGCAGGGGAAAATAGCACTCATCAAGAATGGCCACATATTGATGGCTAAGCAGAAAATTCTCCTTTCGGAAAGGGCCCCCACCGCACATATTGCCATAGGGTTGGGGACAAAAGCATTGCAGTGTGCTGATGCATGTTCTTGTAGGCTGTGGGCCGCCTGATTTGACAGGTGGCATCTAAATTTTCTTCTACAGGGGAAATAAAGTTACTGGTGTTGATGCTAATTTCCAGGCAGTGGCATCAATACCAAGGGGGTATTGTAAACTGGAGGGACTTCTTAAACAGAACACACAGACACATATCTCTATAGATTCTCTCTCTCTCCCTCTCAAAGTCCCTCCCTGAAACCGTTCCTCAGTTAAAAAATGAGAGTGCCATGGAAATAATGACAGAACAATGACAAGGTGTCATTGCCATAAAGTACAGAAGAAAGAGAGCTGCATTATGTTGAGTTGGGGAGGGGGGTTGCTGTTTGATGCTGAGAAGCCCCTTTTCAGAATGGGGCAGCTTTATTCATTATTCACCAAGACATTTTCAAGAGGTCATGGCTCTGCTCTGAAAGTCAATGGAGGGGCAGTTGTGCCTCTTTATTCTTTCCTGCCCTTGGTCTCTTTGGACATTGTTGCTAAATCCTCAGAAGCTCTGATTCCCCCCCCCCCCCCCCGAGGGCTATTTATTCCTATCTCACGTGTCCCCGAATCTCTGATTCCAGCTGAATGTTTTCCTGTTGAAGGACACGGATCTTACATGGGATAAGGCGACCTGTGTTGCTAGCCCTGGCTATCTGCTAGCCCAGTGCTGGAAGCAGCATGCCTCTGAATGAAGCTGCTGAGGAGCGGGGTGGGAGGCTGCTCTTGTTCTCACACATTGTTCATGGACTTCCGAGGGGCATCTGCTTGGCCCCATGGAACGGGATCCTGGACTAGGTAGGCCTTTGCCTTGATCCTGCAGGGTGCTTCTAATATTATACCAAGTCAGATGCAAGCAACACTTGGGATGCACCTGGGTCACCCTCTCCTGCCTGGCCCTCGTTGGCTTGCAACCAGCAGGGAAAATTAGCCATTTGCTGCTGAAATATGGCAGCAGCACAGCAGCAGAACAAGCATGTTCTCAAGTGCCAGATCTGCTCCTGTTTTGGTAGCTAATTGAGCAGTGAAGTGACAGGGGTCACCTCTGGTGGGTTCTTGGTGGGGTTGAGTTGGCCCCTGGATCCCAGAATTTGCTTGAAGTCATGAGTAATTTATTTCAACAAACCCAGGCGCAGCCACCTTAACCTGGATACAACTCTGTGATTCAAAGACCTTGCTGTCAGTGGGTGTCTTAATAGTGCTGCAATTTATTTATTTATTTATTTATTTATTTATTTATTTATTTATTTATTTATATTGCGATTTATATCCTGCCTTTTTCCTACAAAGGGCTCAATTCAGAACAACTAGATAATGGGACAAATAGGATGCATTGTGTGGTTCTACCTCTGAGCGACGTGCTAAACCTGGGATTGATTTTTGCAGTGAATTCCTTGCCACAAGATGCAGCGTGTCATCCAAAGTGGCTGCCTCTAACCCTCCAGGCTCAGACGGCTGCAAGCACTCAATGGAGGGAAGAAGGAATACAAAGCACGGATTGCTTTGGTGCTTCTCCCACCCTTCAAAGCACTTAGGCATCCACATTGCCGTTTATGTGTTTTGCACGGGCCCACAAAGAGGGGAGCCAGGGCACCAGCAGGGTGATTGATTGATTGATTGATTGATTCAATTTATATGCCACCTCATTAGCCATCGGCTGTCTGGGTGGCTTACAACACAAATAAAATCCGTAATGTGCAACATAATATATAATACAATACAGTAAAACCCACAATTCACATTAAAACCAATAAACAATACAAACATTTAATTAATTAATTAATTAATTAATTAATTAATTAAAACTTTGCTATACTGTCCCTTCACAGACATCTTGGGACGGTTTACAACAGATTAATAAAATAGAATAAAAATAGATATAAGAGTAGCAGTTGACACAGCATCTGAGGTAAAACCACTAAATAAAACAGGCTAACAGTATAAATATTGGGAGAATAAAAAAGGTTTTGCCTGACGCTGAAAGGAAAGAAGTGTTGGCACCAGGCGAATCTTTCTGGGGAGTGTGTTCCACAGTTGTGGTGCCACCGCAGAGAAGGCCCTCCTCTGGGTAAATAAAGCTACTAAAATTAAATAAGACAAAATAAGAATACGATAACTATCCTACATATGTGGGGATCCTAAAAATAAAAAATACAAACCAATTAAAACATAATTAATATAAATATCTAGCATAATTTAGTAGAATCATAAGACAGCAGCATTCGATGGAATACAATCTTAAAATCATCATTAAAAATCAGGCAGCAAGTCTTCAAAGGACAATTGTGCCTCACTCCTTCCTTCTCTGTCTCCCCCTCCAGTGCTGGCTCCAAGGTTGGTCTTGCAACCTCTGAGCCACAAGCTGCAGAGAAAGAACTGCATGGCTGGGTGAGTGGAAAGAGGGCAATCCGAATCTGGACTCCCAGCTGCAGCCTCAGAGAACTTTACCAGCATTGGACCTGGGACTCCAAATTATCCTGTGGCCCTCCAGATAGCATTTAGCACCTAAACAATGGACCCTTCGATAACCTTTTAAAAGTGGTGAGATAAACTCATGACTTAGAAGATAGTTCTGCCAACACCTGCATAACGGAACGTCGTGTGCTCAGATGCAGCATATGTTGGGTCATGCCATGACTTCCTCCTGGGCTGCTTTCCTGAAGGTCTATAGAAAGGAGATGGTGAATTAGGTAGATCTAACCCAGCAGAGCTCTTTGTAATAGCTTCTAATCTGACTTGGTATTTGGGGGAAGTCTTACTTTTCCTACACATGCTCACAAGGTGGCAATATCGCATCATGTTACTGATTTTGCTGTTCTCCTTGCTGAGGAAGGGATGTCTAGTCTACAAATGTCATTTTACTTTGGTTTTGATAAGAATGCTCCCAAATCTGCAAATTTATTTTCTCTGCCCAAGTGGGAGAAACTGAAACTAACTGATCTGTTCCTCGGACAAAAGACTTTAGAAACATAGCAAGTCAAAAGGGGCCTCGCAGGCACTTCCTGATGCTTAGGAATGGGCTTCCACGGGAGGCGAGGGTGTTCAAGGATAGGCTGGACGTGCACATGGTAGGCACGCCATGAGTGGAGCTGGCTGGAGTTGGAGGTCAGACTAGATGGCCTGGGAGACCCCTTCTGACTCGCTCACACGGCAAGCAGATGTCACATGGTCCTCTCTGTACTGGGAATAGCAGAAGCAAATGGTCAGTGCAGATGTGTGTGGATTGTGTTTCAGTTTGTTTTTTATAAGTACTTTCCAACTTTTGAAGATTTCTTTTTATTTGCAACGGAAAGAACATCAGCTTTAAAAAAAAATGAATTTAGAAGAAACTCAAAGTGATCTACTCATCCATCCCTAGCTGCAGTGCAATCCTTCATATACTTACTTTTTGTGATAGGTAGACAATCTCCAACATGTATTTTTAGTTTTGCACATATGGGTTCCTATGTTCCCTTTTGTTTTAGCACCTGTCAATTACAAACTCTTCAATGAGCCACATAAAATGAAAGGTAACTGTGGAAGTAGAGACTGTACTGAACAATATCACTTCCTCATCCAATGAGGGCCCCTGCAGTGCGGTGGTCTGGGAAGTGTGGCTCAGGCCACTTCACACTGAAGTGTGAGGTAAGCAGACTTCAGCCCCTCTTCAGCAGGGAGGGCGTGATGCCCTGTGTGCATAGGCTGCATGGGGAGGGGGCTCTGCCAAAATTGCGAGGAGGGTGTGTAGCTGGGAGGCTGGGACGGCTCTTTCTTACCCAAGCACAGATGAAGGATGCTTGGAAAGGGCTGTGGTTGTAATGATGTATGGCAAAGTAGCCACAACCAATGCTCACGAACACAGATAGCCGTTGCAAATTAAAACGTAATGCATCCCAGATGAGATCTTTGAATACTGGGGGAAGCCATGCCTCTGCTCTGTATGAAATCTCTCTCCTCTTACTAACATCTCCTGATAAATCATCAATAGTTGTGTTTTTGGGTTCCTCTGGACCTCAATCAAGTGACCAAGTTTGAACTTGTCAGCCACCAGTCCATGGAATATGGAAACAGCATCTCATTTTGAAGTAAGCTATTCTTCCCCCCTTGAATGCACACCTTAATGTGTTGAGGGGCCTTGAGCATGTCAGAGAAAGTGCCAGGAGGCCAGAGTTGGTCTCCTAGCAGCGTCACCCAAGGTGGAAGGGTCAATGCCGAGGCACTGGACTAAGATGCATCTACACCGATGAGACGACCACGTCAGCAAAAGAGCATGGCTCCTTATCATGGTGCTGGTGCTGGAGAAACTTCTGGAGGACAGCTACCAGGCGGCAGCAGCTGAAGGCAACGCTGGCAGAGGATCTTTCACCAACAGTGGCAGTGACATCTAACTCTGCTTAGTGCTGTGTAGAAGAAGGCAATGGCAAATGACTTCTGTATCTTCTTACCTTGAAAACCCTATCATGAAACAATCCAAAAGAATGGGGATGTCATGGATAGGCTTCGGGGGGCTTTCATTCATAGGTTTACCATCAGTGGAGGACAACCTGACAGCACAGAACAGCAACAATGCTTCACAAATGAAATTCCTGCAATATCGGTCGTGCTTTGCTTCTGGGGTCATGTAACAGACGCCAGGAAAGAGGATCCACCCATGCATATGGTGGACTGTCACTGGCAGCATTTGAACAGTGCTTTCTTTGTGCATGCTGGCCTTTCACAGGGTTGGAAAACAGAGCAGGGCCTCTAATTATCCATAGGACCAGAGCAGCCATGAAGACCAGTTAGGAGTCGCAGGAGGCTCTCTGAAAGTTGTCCTGCTCAGCTTCTCCACAACAAGATGAGTCTTTTTGGTGTCTGCTTTGCACCCCTGGTTTAGGGGCTGCCCCCAGTGCTACAGCACGTCCCCTTGTATCTTGATCTTCGTCTGCTCCTGACAGGTGTATGGCCCTGCCACACTTTTGCTGGTTTCTGAACCTTGTTTCTTCCTGACTCAGCCTTTGCCACTGGCCCTATTGCATCCTGCCATGAGTCCAACCCTTGTCTGAGTGAGTCTCAGTTCTTCTTCCACCTCTGGTATCCCAGCCCTGATGTTGAGGACACCTGCTGCCTATTGTACCAGAGCTACATGAATACAAAAATCAGCCTTTCTGAAGCACAGGGAAGACCAGCCTACAGGGAAGATCTGGATTTCCTGGATATCCAGACAGTCTATATTTATGCACCATGGATTTTGTGTGCGCAAACCTTATTTGAAGGTTATCTCCTATGTGGAAAATCAAGAACATCAGAGGTGGGGAAGACATGCTCTTTCTCCGAACTACAGCAGAGTTAGAAGTTCTCTGTTCAGCCCAAATTCAGTACTGGCAAGCTCAAAGGATATTCACGATCCCATGAATAGCCCATCCTCTGGCATAACTCTATTGATTCTCATGTCATTCGTTCAAAGATCATCATCTGAGGGCTGAGATTTTATATACATGCCTCACTTTCACCTGGTTACATCAGCATTAGTGGCTGGGTGTAATTGAGAAAATTGTGGAGAGTTGCGCAGCATGCACGCCCCTGCTTTGGATCTGGCCCATGCTTTTGTGTACTTCTTATTCCTGGCAAAAGCCTTGAGAGGAGCTGAGCCAGAGCATTAGCAGGTAGCCAGGCAAGCATTCCCTTTGCCCCCCCCCCCCGCCCCCTTCACCACTCCAGAGCATGCAAGGGGAGTGGCTAAAGTTTATTTGCTAACTCCAAAGTGCCATCTAATGGCTTTCTATCCAAACTGCAACCAAAACAGAGCCATGTCTCAATAAAACACTGAGGAGAAAATGTGCCATCTTTACTTTCCATAATGGACTGTGTTTTTTCTCGCTCTCTTCTAGACCTCTAGCACATATAGCTGGATATGGAAATTCCTTTCCTTTGAGAGAAAGAGTCCATCTTAGGGCACTGGGGATAGAAGTATGTTTCCTGTGAGAAGAAGGATGAAGCATTTGGGGTCTTTCTTTAAAACGCAAGCAAAAACCAAAATAGGGCAGGTTTATACAGGTATGCATCCACGTGTAGAATGTAGATTAGGAGAACTTTTCTTCCTTTCTCAGGTATGGGAAGACTGGAGGAAGTTTTGTTAGGATCCATGCATATGGGAGGGGAGGGTCCAACAAAATAGATCTTGGGTCCCTGGCTTTTTAGAAAGATCAAGGAAAGCACTTTCTTCAAACAGCACCTAATTAGTTAATGGAATTTGCTGTCATGTGATGTAGCAATGGCCATCCCTTTAGGAGATGAGACAAATTCACAGAGGACAGCTCAGTCAAAGCAACCACTGCGATAAAACAGAAACTCCGTGTTCGGTCTGCCGCTGAATGCGGGAAAGCAACAGCAAGGGGGTGCTTCCGCCTTCTGGTCCAGCTTGGACATGTCCCAAGGGACTTGGCTGGCCAGCGTGGCAGAGTAGTTGGGCCACTGCTCTCGCCCAACAGGGCTCACAGAGAGCACACCCCGGATCAGCCCAAAGCCCCGCCTTGCCCAGCATCCTGTTTGCACAGTGGGGATACTGGGGATGGCATGTGTCCATCAGGGCTGGTACACTCCATGAATGTCCAGAATCCCATTTTACAGCCATCTGCACTACACCTTGTGGCAGTGAGTGCTGCCATTGCACTAGATGTCATGTGAAGGACTTCCTTAACACCTGGATTCCACCCCACCCCCCCAGTGGGTACAAACTGCATCATGTTCCAAATGGATCCACCTTCGGTAGACACTAGGAATACTCGTATTGTGAGGGTATCTTGGACTTAACGGTCCAGAGAGCTCCTTCTTCCATGCTTGGTATTTCCGAAGTCATTTCCTTAGAAATGCACATATCACTTACCTGTGAGGATATTTGGGGAAGCTCCTGTGAATTGTTGCCAGCTGGCATCTATTACCTAGTTAGTAGCTTGATTATTAGAGGTTTTTGGGCTAAAATACATCCATATGACTAGGTTGAAAGAGCTGTGTTGATTCCTCCCAACACACACCCCAGTTCTGATCACTGTGGAAAGCCAGGGCCCTCTACTTTCCAGAGTGCTGTTTGGGAATGCAAAGCCAGCAACTTTGCATAGGTTAAATTTTATTTGGAACCTTCTCAAAAGATCCATCTGAATGACCAATCCTGAATTAAGTAGGCCAAAGACTCAGCTGAAAAAGGCAAGCTTTATAGCTCTTCTGAAGGCAAGGAAGATGTTACAGCTTCATGGGGACAATTCTCCACAGCCTCAGGACCATTATTGAAGAGGCTCTTTTGCAATTTTCATTTCCCAAACCAAATAATCAGGTTGGAGCTTGGATTTTGCAGGGCAGAACTGCACAAACCAATTTCTTCTGTGGGCAGAAGAGGTGACAAGTTTCACCAGTTCCTTCTCCTTCCTGCACTTCCCATTGTCGCTAAAAATGTGCCCCAGAGCGCTGGAGCGAAGGAGGAGGTTCTGGGGGAAAGTGAAAATGAGCCCCTTCTCCATTTCAATCCAGGCGGGTTTACTCACATCTGTGAAAGGAACAAATGGCATGGTGGGCACTGAGACTGGCATTTGTAAGGGAGAATGCAGGGTTGGGAGGTGTTTAGAAACCTTTCCCTTGTTAGCTGATTCTTTCCAGGAATTCTCCTCCTAGGCTGTTTTTAAAGACTGCCCCCATGGAGTTTCCTAAGTCCATCTGTAGGGAAACAGTGGGGAGAAGATGCATTTGTAGGGGTCCTGGAGGGGTTAACCCCCTGTTGCTTCCATTCTTCATTCCACCTCAGTTTGGAAAGGGCTCAGCTGTGATGGACACGGGTTACAAGGTCCTGCTATGCGCTGGGCCTTTCTGAGGGTTTTACACTAGTCAGGTTCCACAGGAAGTTAGGAAAGGGAACAGGACAGCCTCACAGAGAATCCAGGTGGGGCTGAAAGTCAGAGAAGCCACCCTGCGTGTTGCTCCCACCAGTATCAAACGAGGACTGAGCCTTATGTTAGGGTTGGAGTTACTTTAGACTAGCCAGCCCCATGTCCATATTGGCCAAGGCTTTTTCTCATATAGAATTCTAGTTTGTTTGATCATCCCAAGGCTGCAAAGTTGTGAGGGTGGTAGACAACCTCCTTTGGGTGCAGGTTTCATGTCCCTGAAGTCTTCCTGAAGAACTGAGCTTTGAGAAGGTGGAAGACTGATGAGGTCTTTCTTCACTCCTTAAGCAATTTATGAAGAACGAAGGGCTGGGATCCTTTGATGACAAGATTTGCAGATTCTTGTCTGTTGCACTCACCTGGTGGTCTTCCCTTGTTCATGCCTGTGTTTCCTCGCATTCCCATTATCCTTGTAAATGCAAGGTTGGACCTCCTGTGTGCTACATAAATTTTCAGTAGCACTGTTCTTAATGCCTGCGTTTGCCACCTCTTCTGAGGTGAAGGAGCTTTTCAGCATGGGATTCCTTTCAGATTGTCGCCTATGCTGCCACATTGAATGAAAAGTGAGCTGGAATAAGAGAAGGGTTTCTCTTTACCTTTCCAAGTTTTGACATAGGCTGTCCAGAGTGTTTACTTGCCAAATAGTTCACAGTTTGTAAGGTATCTGAAATTGTGTTTGGGGTTTGCCCAGCAAACATGTTTACCGTAATAATGCTCACTTCCGACTTTTGTCCTACCGTGCCGCGTGCTTCTAAGACTTTGGTCTTTTGCAGCTCAGTCTGCTTCTCCTTAAAGAATGTTTTTCTGTTTAGGCTTATTATTCACAACAGTTCCTGCCAGCTTTGAAACATCCTGCCATTGTGTAATTTTATGCCCTTGAGAAACTTCGGCAAATTGCAAGCCTTGGTAACACAAGGTGTGCTATCAATAAATGCAAGGGGACAATATGTTTGAGCCCAGATTTGCTTTTTAAAAGCAACACACAAACCACTTTATGGACTTGAGGGGAGGAAGGAGGACAGCACAAGCGAATTTCAGGCATCACCCATGGCAAATGGCTTCTGGTACTGAAAGGAATTATAAGAACAAAAGTGTGAATATGGCATTAGATGGCCATGTCTACATTGCCAAAACAGAGGAAAGGCATTGCCAAAAAGAGAGCGAATGTTTCTGTTCATTTCCATAAAATATGTATATCCTAGTGCGTATGCACAGATGCAGATTTACAAATAATTACCATACTCTGCATAGAAATTCGGTGCTTTTCTTCATGCAGTAAAGAAACATAACCAGATAATCTGAGCGCTTGCTTAAACTGCTACCTGGAAGCTAACTGTTGACACACAACTTCACAACTTGGTGAACTTTAAGTGGCTTGGAGGGGAGATGGAGAGTTTCCTCTGGGGGGGGGGGGATCAATCCGTAGCCCTTCAGAGCCAGCCTGTCTTGTGCAGTCCAAGTCTGACTTAAGGACCAAGGGAGCGCAGGGGCCCTGGATCTGAGCATCAGCATGTAGCACCTGGACAGCAGGCTAAGCTTGCCCGCAGATCGCCAGGGCCTCTCATGCTGAACTGCAGATTTTACTATTTCAAAATGTGCACCTACACACATGAATCAGTCCATGGAAACGCTATGCAAATTGGTATCCTCTGGTCTTCTCCTTTGGTTTTTTCCCCCTTTTATTTCTTTGACAGAAAAAACCCCCATAAATACAATTAAAACAGCAACAATATAACACAACAAGAACACAATACTTAAAAAAGAATGAATGAAGGAGCGTACCCACCACCCCAGAGACCAATACTACCATCGTACACATATAATATATAATATTCTTCAATTATACCCATATCCCCTCCAGAAATTCATATAGTCTTATTGGGTTTACAGCATTTGCTTTCTATCAGTACTGCTTTTACAAAAACTCCCCAAATTTCATTATATTCATTTGCTTTCATTAACCCTTTTTTAATTTTTATTTCTGTTGTCAGTTTATCGTTCATTACCATATTCCATATTTCATTATACCATTCGTGCCTTTGCAAAACCCAATTCTGTTTCCAATATTGAACTATCGCTAGCCCAACTGCCATTATCATACTTACAATCAATTCTTTCTTAACTTCATTTATATCTTGTTTTTCTATCAACAGTATTAACACCATTCTTGGTGACATTTCTAAATCTATATCTAAAATTTCTCCAATTTCCTTAAATACCATAATCCAAATCTTTTGTATATTTTCACAATCCCACCACATGGTCTTCTTCTTTGGCAATGGCTAAGTCACCATTCTGGTTTTCGGGTAGATTACAGGGAAAATCCCTATCACAAAACTGTAATATTCACCTGCAACCTGGCTCCTTGTTTTTTTCAGACCCTGGGCCAGAAGCAATCCTTTCAGAGCCCATTCTTCCAGAGCAGTGCCCTCTTTGCCTCTTCACATTCTCCACTCCATCTGTGGACAGAGAATTAGAGGCGAAATTTCATTGAATTTCTCCATGGGAAGAGATATTCTCTCCCTGTTTATTTTGCAGGAAAGCACCATTAATAGTGGAAGTAGCCCAACTTCTCCCCTCCAGGCAAAGTTTTGCTTTGCTTGCTATTTACTGTTACTGCAAGTGGCAAACCAGACACCATCTTGCATGCTTTCCCATACCTGGACCTAGCAAGATTCGGAGGCCTTGCAGAGGTGTGCTGGGGAGAGGTGAACAGCAGCTGCAGATGGTGAGAAATCCAGGGAAGAAAAGAAAAGCCAGAAATGTTGGCACAGATGTCATTTCCCCCCAGCTCATTTGAAATTTCTGGCATGCATGCTTGAATTGTCGCAGTGCATCCTGGTATATGGAGGGCCTGGTTGCATATAAATGCATGGACCTAAATTCCAAGAATGACGATGTGTTTGTGAGAAATACTGTGAACCTTGGTGGTGCTGGGTGGGGAGAATAACTTGTGAAGAGTGATTATCAGTACCAAAGCAATGCTCAGATTTATAACCGTAAACATATGAATGGGAATAGAATGGGTGGGACGGGAGAGTGGTTGATAAGGACCCTTGTGTATTGCAAATGTGCTTAAATGAAGAGTTGCTTGTTAAATCCTTGGAATGATCCTTGGCTCTCCTCCTCCCCCTTTTCTTCTTACGCTTTATTTTTTCCTCTTCATTTTATTTTTTGAAAACAACAATATTTTTTAAAAGAGTGATTTAGCACAGCATGACAGTATTTTAAAAGCATAATATATATGAGGAAAGTTGCTTCAGGAGGAGCATCTTAGGAGAGAGCTGTAGCTGAGAGTGCTTCACCTGTTCCCTGCCTTGGAGAAGAGTGTGGCCACAAAGCTTCAGCACAGGTCCAGCACGGGGGCCGTGGATGTGGAGGGATCTTCCCCAGGAAGATTGTAGTGAAAGCAATAAATGAGCTCCTTTGAAGTACCCCCAGCACTGCATAATAGCAGTTTGCTTTTATTACGCTTTGGGTCTGGCATTCGTCACACGTAGAGAGGACCCATTGACAACAAGTGACGGGTCAGCTCTGACTAATGCGCTCCAGTGACTGCAATGGGTCTTCTCTTATGCATGACCAAGTTTGGAGCACACACAGAAATTGGCATGTCACTAGTATATACCTAATGCCATAGCTTACAACAACAACAACAAAGGATTAGTATTATTATGTCTTACCTAGGATCTCTCGATTTCCCCAGCATGTAAGGATTTTGAAGTCTGAAGAAATGCAGCATTTGAAGAGCAAAATGTTGCTCTCCAACATTTCAGTGGTTAAAATGTATATTGATCTGACATTAATTTTTCCAAAAATTATTTTCCTGGCCCAAAGACCTTTGGAAGTGACTTTCTTATTTTGTAGACTCATCAGTCCCATTCCACAAAGTTTATCTCCACTTATTGTTAATGAAGAATACACTGTTTTTTCTTTCTTTCTGCCAGTTTTGGGAAGGTATATTTTCATTGTGTCATTGTGGTATTATTATTTTTTACTCCATTTGACAACTGTATCCCTTTCTGGATAGCTAGATAAAACCCATTGCCTTTACTCCCATTAATTTATACTGGGAAAAGGTTCATAGATTTCAGAGTGTTGTCTATCTTTATAAGAGGTGAAATAGATATCCCTGAACAAAAGGGACCAACAGGGAGGGAGCAGAAGTCCTGATAGAGGAGACTTATTTATCTCAGGAAGGGGAAGCTTCCAGTTCTGTTTTCCCCTGTAAAGCAGAAGGAAACCAGATAATTGGTACCAACAGTCCCACTACTTGGTGTAGGATCTTTAAGCAACTGTAGTTTCAGACTGAAGCTGATGGAGATGATGCAACTAAAATGCGCCCCCGCCCCTTCCCGTATCCTGTGAACAGTTCGGGAAAATATGCAATGACATGAAGTGGGATGGAATTGGCTGGACGAAAACTTTTGGCACTGACAAGCGTGTGTTAGAGCAGAGAGGCAAAACCTCTTTGATGGTGCAGGCAGAGGTGGGGAGAAAGTGAATGCAGTCCAGTCATCTCCTCGGATGCAAAGATCTCTAAAGAGGTTTCAAGGATTGGACAAACATGTCAGGAAGAATTCAATGTGCGCTTCAGAGACTCTTCCTTTGGACAGCATTTCTATTAATGGAAGGTGAGTAAATACTTCAGATGGGAAAATGCTCTTATTTACCTGGTTGAATTTAAACAGATTCAGTGGAAAGGAGGGGGGATTTTGGCTGCAATCCTAAGCATAGTTAACTTAGATATAAAAACGCAGTACAACTCGGTTCAGAAGTAAAAACCAGGGCTTGGGTGGCAGTACCAGAATTAGAGAGCTTTGCTGCTAAGGAAACAGGTTTGAGATTGCCGGGTAAGACTGGACTGAAAGAGACTGGGAACAACTTGACTTTTCACTAATCACACAGGCTTGTGTATTTGTTTGTGGGAGAAAGAATCACACATTCCAGTGTGACAAAGTATTGTTCCTTGAGTCCTCAGAAAAATCCTTTGCAGATGTCATCTGCAACCTGTGTCACAATAGTCCATTGTGCAGATTTCCTGCTCCGAAACTGATGAATATGTTCTTCACAATAATAGCAGTGGAACTTAGTCTGGATTCACAGAGATGACAAATCGGTCTGTCTGTTTACCTGGAAAGAACCTTGAACTGATGAAAGAAACACTGTTTGGAAGCAATTAAAGAATGCAATTCTCTAACTCTTGACAAAAATGCATCTCTTACAGAGTTGCTGTTGGCTCAGCATACCCCCTTCCCCCTTGGCTGACTGGGGATGGTTGGGAATTGCAATTGAACACTCCTGGATGGTCCCAGGTGGAGGAAGGCTGGGATACTCCATTCCAAATAACAGTCTCTGTGTCGGTGAACATTCGTGCCAGGGGGCTAAAGTTGTAGCTACTACAATTCACAGGTCATTCTGTACTCCCACCCTCAAGATGAAGCCCCCATCACACAATTCTGCTATTTTTTGTGGATCAGAATGCAGTTTGCTACTTGAATCAGCTGAGAGAGAGAGAGAGAATGAGAGAGAGAGAATACTTAAAAGGGTGTTCAGGACCAGATACTGAAAAACCAGAAATGTAACATGCAGGTGCAGCAGGTGTGCAGGTAGCACATTTTTATTGAATACATGAGAGATGCACCTGTGCACGCACACAGAGGAAGGGGAAACGTAGTGTTGTGTAGGGTGAACATGTGAAGAGTATCCTTATTTCAAATAGCTACGGAGTTGGGAGAGGGTTGCTACTGCAGAGTAAATAAAGACTCTGTACAGCAGGGAATGCAACTGAAGGCTTAGACAGGAAGAGAAACAAGAAGAAAACAGACGCAGGAAATTCTTGGGTCCATCCAGTTACAAATATCTCCAGCGCCTTCTAGTGACTAATCTATGTAATGACACTATCCACAGAGGAGGGAGGGGACAAGTTTGAAGGGTTCCCAGCAAAGGATCCCCTGATGGGCTCTTTCTTGCATTGTTGAGACTGCCACTGTAGGTCTACCTGCTGGTGTGGGGAATGGAGGGGCATCGGGATCCATGCCAGTCTGCTGTGAGCTGCCCATCACTTAATTTTCCAGAGTGCTGCTGAGCAATGCATTGAAGGGGCTTGTGGGTAAATGGTGGCCTGAAGACCAAATTGAATGTAGAAGTTGGTGAGCTGGAGTGAAGGAGAGAGAGAGAGAGAGCGCGCGCGCATGTGTGCACATGGGTTGAGGGATCAAACCTGGGGAGGTAAAATGCCAACAATACCTGCCTGTTTTAGCTTAAAGCTCTTTCTGCTTGTCACCAAGTCTTAGGAGAGGCATTGCGACTTTCAAGGATGGAGGAAATGCTGCACAAATACAGGGAAACTGCCAAATGATCAATGGTTGAGGGAAAGAGACTGGGACCAGGGAAAATTCTGTGGCCTCAATGGGGATGCTGGAAGTTGCACTCCAACACACATTAGGAGGGGTCCAGACTGGGGATGTTTTCACAGGTGAGCACAGGGACCCTCTGGAATCCCTCCAGCATTCCTGTTCTCCTGCAAAATCTCACCATCCCTTCAGTGCTATGTGCAGGGATGAAAGCTCAGCTTTGCTTTTATTCCTGTTGTTTAACCAGTCCTTGCTGCTGAGTCGTTACCTGTGGCTTGATCACAGTGTGTTCTGGATTTAAATACCCAGTTCCATTATAGGGAACATGCAGTCATTGCCCACATGTGGCCTCAAGCTTCACTTTTGATGGGCTGGCACAGAAAGAGAGAGAGAGATTGGGTAGAGTGACTTATCTAGCTTCTGAATCAGATTGTATTAGCTAACCAATCCGAATGGTTTCCTTTTTGTTGTTGGTACTAGTACAGGGATGGGGAAAGCTGATGCATCTGAAAGGTTTTTAATTGCAGGAAGGCTTTCCTCAAGGCCAAACTAGGATGCAAAAGCAGTGACACAGGGTTTTCAAGAGCAGAACCCAGGGGACAGAAATGGCAGCTGGGAGACAGACCACTGGAGCGTGTTGTACGTGAAAGGGTGCCTGGGCACCCTACCGGTCTGCGGATTCCATTCATTGCGGCCAAAGGTCCGTGACTCTCTGTCCTATCTGGGAGGACAATGACAGGAAGTGTTGCACAGGAACTACCGTGCATTGCAGCAATAACAATGAGCTGGATGCTCGGGGGAGGGGGGTGGGGAGCATGGGCCCGCCAAATGCCATTATACTCAGCTTAAGAGGGGGGATGGGTGACCTTTACCATTTCTCATTAAATCCTAAATGTTCAATGGCTGGGAAACCCACATCTCATATTTAACGGTGTACAGCTCTTGTTAACAGGTATTGAGATAAGCAGGTGAGGAATATGGAATGCCATTACTAGCATTGTTACTAACATGTGCTTTAGAAAGTTCAGAATACATTCATGATCTCAGTAATTCTTACAGAAATGTTGCAAGGTAGGATATTGCAATTAGGGAGCTGATTTAAGAGATGAAATGAGGTCTACCCACTAACGGAGCAAACATCCTGATAATTTTTACCTGGGGCAAGGGGTTTCTAAATGTTTGTGATATATTGAGAATCCCATGGAGAGATGAGCAAATGCCTTTGTTGTTCACTAGGTGAAACATCAGTCAACTTGAGTCCATGTGCATGTTATGTTAAGCTGTGTTTCAGTTCACTCAACACTAGTTTTTGGCCAGAAAGACGCCCTAAGCATCTCCTCCAAGTACTTCCACTGTAATACAACCTCCAAAGCTTCTCTAAAATGAAATTTGGCCCTTGGGCCAAAAGAGGTTCAGCACCCCTGTAGTGAGCGTGTGGGTCAGATCTAAACCCAGGTCTTCCTAGTCCAAATCCAGCAGTTCACATCACTATCCCACAGAGGCTCTTTGCAGCCTGCAGAAAATATACCATAAGTTACTTGGCCACTGATTTTCTCTTTAATTTTTGGCGTTTTTGAATGAGGTACTTTTTGGCAGCAGACAGTCCAGCAAAGAGCAGTAAGAGCACAGAAACTGATAGGAAGGAATAAAATCGTTCTCCTTTGTCCCACTATTCTTCTGCCAGGTCCAAAATCTCGCTCGGAGGAACTGGGGCCACAGATCATTGACCACCCGTCTGACCTCGTGGTTCGCTCGGACAAGCCTGCCACCCTGAAATGCCGTGCTTCCGGGAACCCAGAGCCCACGATCGAGTGGTACCGCAACGGGGAATATGTGGAAACCAGTAAAGGGGATGCTACTTCACAACCCACCCTTCTGCTGGATGGGTCCCTTTTCTTCCTCCGCCTCAACCAGAAAAAGGGGAAATCAGATGAAGGCGTGTATAGCTGTGTAGCCAGAAACCATTTGGGCACAGCCACTAGCAAGAATGCTTCACTCTACATAGAAGGTAAGTTGTTGAGATCATCTTGAGTGTTTCATGCGTGGCAGGAAACTTCACTTGTGGCCTGGAGCTTTTGGATGGCAGCTTTCTTTGCGCTTTCTCAAAGGTGGTAATGGGCCAATCCTATATGGCAGAGTACCGGGATCCTGTGATATGGGATGTGCAGATTTTGTTAAATCAACCCCATCTCTACTTTGTGGATTGTCAGGAGCTTTTTGTTTTGTTGCCTGCTTACTGATGGATTTTTCTCAGTTTCCCAAACCTATGTGTGCTTCAAAAATGTGCAGTTGAATAAATGCACAAACCCCTCCCCCAGTTCCACATTTTCATGCTTTGCCCGATGGGGCAAGGCACATTTTCAGTTGGTGCATTAAAATATTGTTTCCATAGTTTCTTATTTCTGTTTAATTAAATTTGCATACACTTCTGGAAGTAAAAAAACTGGTCAAGGTCATGGAACCCAAGCGATTTGGAAACAGTCAGTCCCCTTCCACTTTGGAACCCCCAGGCTGGATTCATAGAAATCCAAACCCATTTGACATTGTTGGCATCCCTGCTGGGACGCCTTCACTGCAGCCCTCGCCCTGGCTGGCAGCTCATGGAAAAGTGCATTTCACAGGGTGGTGCAGACAGGGTGGGACCTGGGGCCCCGCTCCAGGCCTCATAGCCCAGAGAGCTCCCAGTTGGCCAGCCCAAGCGGCAACACCTGCACTGTCCCCATCACCTGGTCCCTGCAGCATTTTCCCTCTTAGTGTTAAAATCATCTCACAGACGTAGAAAGGCCAGCTGGGCAGGTGCATGGCTGAGATGGACACTTATTTAACTCTGTTTGCTTTTAAAACATGTTGCCTGTTTCCTGCCACAACACAAGATGCTTAATCCCAAGTAAATGTGTTCAGCATCAGGATAGCAGAAGCAAACTGCATGTCATTCCTATTGTCATGATAGGGCCATGATTTGAGTGTCATTAAAATGCAAATATGCACATGCTGAAAGAATTGTCTTTGTAGCAAGTTTGGCTTGTTGTCATTCTTATTTGCTCTTACGTGTTGGAACACAATTCAGGAATGAATGCATGGTAAATCTTGAAATGGCATGTGGTGGGGAGGATCTCTGTTGGTTTGTGCTCCACAGCTGAAGTTTTCCGCATGACTGTCTAAGGCGCCTTCCCCACCAGAACACCACTAAGCCCGGGTTGAAGTTAACTAGCCACACCATGGTTGGAAAAGGCATGACATATTTATGCATTGTGTTTTCCTGCCGCTTTGATAACATTAAACAGCTTGTGACCAGGTTCCTTGAGGACCAGTGTGGTCTAGTGATTAGACTGATGAACTGAGGCACAGGAGATCTGGGTTCTCGTCCTCATTTGACCATGATGTTCACTGGGTGATTTTGGGCTAGTCCTTGCCTTTCAGTCTAACCTTCCTCAGAGGTCTGTTGTGAGGATAAAACTGTGAGGAAAAGAGTCCTCTTTAAGCCACCTCTGGTTCTGCACAAGAGGGAAAACAGTGGGACATAAATGTGACGTAGGAGCACCATGGAGAAGGTCACAAACCATCACACTGCTGTGGGTGGCAGCAGCCAATGCAGCCTTCCAGGGATATTCCTTCTAGTAGATCCATCCTAGGGTGTTTAGGGTGCCATTTTGTGAATGTTCAGGCACCAGCATTCTCCACAGACCGTTCTGCCTCAACATGCACAACGTTGCACCCATCAACCTTCTGAAGTATGTCCAGAAACTGACGGCAACCAGTTGGTTGATGCCGCTCTGGAGCCATTTGTAGGAAGTGGCCAGTTCTGGCCAGCAGCCTCGTCTGAGCAAAGTGAGGTCTCCAGCCCAGCTTTAGAGGTTGCCCCACATGCAACGCAGGAGGTTTCCAGTGCAGGGATAACTGGAGCTTCTTTCTGCCACAGGATCTCTTGGCCCTAACGGGTTTATATGCTGCCCAACAGTTTGCCCTCATTAAAAACAACAACCTCAACAGCAATGTTTTATATTTTTTTAAGCCACATTGGAGCTCTCTTCCTTTTGTGGAGGGAGTGTACGTATTTGCATACATAAATTAATGACCAGACAGAAGAGTACCTAATGTCATGTATAAATGAATAACAATGTAGACTGAGAGTAACAGTGAAGGACTGCATTAAAAAGGTGTTGCTCCCTTGCTGCTCATACTGATACCTCTCACACCCCATCCCCAAAGTAGCGCTAGGGTGCTGCGCGGCTCACAAGTGTACCCCTGACTAGCTTTCCCACCTTTGAGTCTACAGCATTGCCCTAATAGGGCTGTGCAGCACTCATTATGGATGCAATTAAAAATCTGCTTTCATATGCAGGGTTGGAGACTCTACAATTAACACTTCATTAATGATCGGCCTCTGTTTGGCTCCCATGGCTCAGCATGAAGGCTCATGCTGGTGTTTGGGAGCTATGAGCTATGAATATTCATATCACCCACAATGGGGCTGGAGATGCTTCTGCTCCGGGGCTGGATGAAGAGCGCTGCAAGGGTGTGCTCAGGTGCTTCTCCCCCCAGATACGTTTCGGGCCTGGCCTTGTCACGAGGCACCGTGCTTCAGGAGGCAGAATCCAGGGGAGGCTTTCTTTTACTAGCTTCAGCCACCATTTCGGAGGACCGGAAAAGCAAAATCAGGAGAAAGGGATGCCCTTTTGGTATACTGTATTTTATTTTATATTAATTTTCATGTATTTATAGGCTGCCTAGGATTGCTGGGGCCTTCCTAGGTGGCTTATAAGGCATAAAACATATTAAAGAATTTAAAGCACATCAAAAACCAATTAAAACATAATGAATTAGACATCTACAAAAACAATTAAAAAGGGCCACAGCATGCAGGCTAAATGTTAAAAAATATCGTAAAAAGATACGCATTGCGTTTGCATAGGGTGCAAAGATACCTAGGAGCACATTGGCCAATTACACAGAGCGAGGTGGTGAGACTCTTGACCAGCCTTCCCCAAATGGATGCCCTTCAGAGGCTTCACCCCACAACTTTCTTCATCCTTGCCTTGTGCTCATGCTAGATAGGACTGGAAGTCTACTGGAGGCTGGGCCTAGCCCATACCATTTCACAAGAAGTATAGGGGCCAGGACAACTTTTTTTGTGGATCCTTTCTTTGGCTAAATATTGAAGCATGAACATCTAGAGAAAGGAGCCGTAGCCCATGGTGGGGTCCCTGCTTGGCATGCAAACAGCCCCAGGCTGCATCTCCAGGTGGGGCTGGGAAAGAATCCTGCCTGACAACGTGGACAGCTGCTGCCAGTCAGGATTAGCTGGTGTTGTGCGCAGCCCCGCACAATCCACCCCCCTTCAGTTCATGGCTGGCCTCTCACACTCGGCCTGTCTTGGCAGTTGAGCTCTGCTAGGCCTGGGAGCCCCCTTCTGTGTCTCGTGCAACACTCGCCGAGGCTGCGGACCTCATGTGCAGAAGAGGGATGCCCCTTGTGCAGTGGTTGTGCAGGGCTTGATTCCTGGTGAGTGCACCAGGTGGGCAGAACCATGGCCTCAGGAAAGCAGGCTGGAGTCCCGGGAGCCAAGCCCAGGGAATCCGATGGGCTCCCCCCAGCACCCCACCAGCTGGATTCCTCACACATCCCCAGTATGAACTGTCCTGGGCTCCCTGGACTAAGGGCTTGATCTCAGGAAGCCATCCACATTTGTTTTGGGGTGCGTATGCCTTATTTAAACACACAAGGACTAAAAGTTGAGATCCTCTGGATGCAAAAGGCCAACATAACATGTAGAAGATGGTGCAAAAGAGTTTAACACTGTCTAAGAGAAGCCCCAGACAAGCAGAAGTTGTCGTTTCTGGAAGGAGAAAAGTTGGCAGTTTCCTTCTGTGACCTTCATTGACTGGCCCCTTCCAGACATGAGCATTTCCACCTGCATTGCTACAGAATCCCTAAATCATCCATGGTGCGAGTGGCAGAGGCCTCATGTGCAATGCATTTGGTGGCGTGGAAGCAAATTAGTAGGGACATAAATGCTCCACTGGATTCTGACCTATTCCTAAAATATGGGTGAAATCCAAGGTAAGTCCTACCTGGAATGAATGGGACTTAACTTCTGGTGGATTAGTGATGCCCGCAAAGTTTGCAATTAGTGAGGGAAGAGATCACTCCCTTTGGAGCAGGGGCGGTCTCATCCAGACAATGCTATCTGTGCACATGCCGTTCGCGGAATGATGCCGTGAATCTGCCAGTGCTTCCCTCATTGCCGTTACTGCCACAACTCTGGCTGCACGAGGAGCAGGAGGACTTGTCCATCTCCTTTCTTCTATATACCGGTAATTGGTGAATAAACAATAAATGAGCATTGGCTGCTGGTTGAAGCCTGGGCCCAATTCAGAGTGCTTTTTTTATTGTGAGCCACCCGGAGAGCCCTCAGACTATGGCATGGCATACAAATACAATCAATCAATCAGACATTTGAAGCCCTGATCGGCTTGGTGCCAGGTTGTCAGAAGGGAAGCCCATATGTTCCTACTCAGCCCTTAAGATCATCTGCCAATGTCCCTCTCACAGAACTGCCTCCCCCCCAAGCAAGGGGGTGGCAACCAGGAGAAGGGCCTTTTGGTAGTGGCACCCTGCCTCTGGACGATGCTCTCCGGAGAGGTATCCCTGGTGCCAGCCCTGGCATCTTTTCAGTGTCAGGTGCAAGCCTGCCTCTTTTCCAGCTATTTCCTCAGTGAAGTCCCGCTGTACCAGCATCAAATAGCATTCTGTTATCTGCTGGGCCAGTGTCAGAGCTATTTCATTACTTGCTGCTGTGCTGGGGCTTAAATGGTTGTAGCTGCCGCTGCTGTTCCCCTAGAGTTGCTGCCTTGTAGTCTTGTTCATTCAATATGAGCATTTTGTGAATTGCACATATGACTTTTAAATTTGTGAACTGCCGGGAATGCCTGTGGGCTTTGGGGCAATATACAAATGTAATAGATAAATACATACATACATACATAAAGGCCACATGAAAACAGCCCCTCCAACAGGAGGTGCACAGCCCGGTGGTGCAGGGCATCTTGCCGCACTCTGTGATCCCTGGCTCCAGCTCCCAAGGAGCACTGGAAGCCCCTTTGCATTCTTTTTTAAAAAAGAAAAAAGGTGGGATATAAATCTAATGAATGACTAATAGGTCTACTCTAAGTAGAACTTATACTGGTCGTCGCATAGCAAACCCACCCTCTCTGCAATTGCACCATATTAAAAGGGAGTAATGAGGGGGGAAATCATTAAATATCTGCCCATACCCTGCTCGGCTTCTTTAATACGAAATCATATTTGCACAACCAGGTTATAGATCTCTGATCAGAGCGAATTAAATTTAATATCACTTATGTTAATGAGATCCTGTTGCCTTATATGGAAGATGATAATTCCAGCAAAGGTGAGCCGTTCGTTTGGCAGCATCTTTTATCTCGTGGGATCAAGTGTTTCTATTTCATTGTTATTTGGTGGTCACTGCAAAACAGCAGCATCTTTTCTTCCAGAAAGTGTGTGGGGTGGGGGATGGCTTTGGAAGCCAATCCAGCGGGAGTGGGGAGTCTAAAAATATCTTGCAATAACATCCGATGGTGTGAGCACTGCAGACTGCTGCTTGGGAGCTCTTGACTCATCTTCCGGAGGGCCGATTCTATCACAAAAGTTCCATATCCTCCAGGAGGATGAATGCCAGAAATGGGCAAAAGACAGCAGCAGGCGGGAGAGGCCGCCTCCGTTACTCTCTGTGGGGTTTCCTTCCCAACTGTGTTCCCCATTCGAGTTGTCAGGGAGATCACGGTGTCTGCAGGAGAAGCCGTGCAGAAGGACCTTTCCCATAAATACCTGTGCTTGCTCTTATTTCACCGCTGCAGGAAGTGGTGCTGCCACTTGCTTTGCTCGTTCTCAAAGGGGATTGGGCAGACTCACAGGCCATTAACTTTGATATCTATATAGAACCTCCATGTGCAGAGGGAGTATGCCTGTAAATCCCAGCGGGACTATAGCAGGCAGGAGATGGCCACTGCCTGCTGGGGGGATTTCTGTTTGGCCACTGTGGGAATGAGATTCCATAGGAGATGGACTTTGAACTTCGGGTCCAATCCAGCAGGGCTTTTAAAGTGTCCATTCCTGTATTTCTAGTTGGCTGGAAAACCTTGAAGACTTTTAGGACTTGTGCTGGTCCCTCAAACAGCTCCTGCCTGATTCTCCTATCCTCCTTCCATGTTGTCCTCCCCACGTAAATCATATTCCTCTTAGCTTGCCAAAAGCCTGTGGTTTATAGGGGGAGAGTTAGCCATCTCCTTCCTGCATACCAAGACATTTGAGAGAATATGTGGCACTCTCTCTCTCTCTTTCTCGCGCACACAAACACACACACACACACACACACACACACAGAGAGAGAGAGAGAGAGAGAGAGAGAGAGAGAGAGACTGTGCATGTGAAGGGAAGGAAGGCACGGTATGCTATTGTGTGTGGGTTAGCATGAAGGGATGTGGGACATGCTTGTCTTGGCCCTGCCCCTGCAAAATGCCCCCTTTGTATTTGGCCCTCAGAATGTAGCCTCTGGCCCGCTCTGGCCAGCAACCTTCCACCAGAGAAGTTCTGTTGGGATGTTTGTGTTTCCTTGTAGCAATCCAGGATGAGTTTCGGCGCCATCCGAGCGACTTGGTGGTGACAACCGGAGAACGTCTGGCATTGGAATGCATACCCCCCAGAGGCCATCCTGAGCCTACCATCTCATGGAAGAAGAACGGAGTGCCATTAAATGAGAGAAATGGTCATTATGAGGTAACAGGAACAAATAACAGGTCTCCAACTGAGCAGGTACGGGTTGTGTCCAGACTTAAGGCATGCTTAGAATAGACCCACTGCAATCCACGTAGTCCCACTGATTTCAGTGGGTTCTACACTAAGCATGGCTGCATCCAACCCATGGTGGTTTGGAGCATGCAAGGAGTGAGACAGACATCATCTCAGTAGTCGTTGCAAGTACATACAGCAGGCAAATATTAATTGTACGCCATGCTAAATGTTGATGACAAGGAGCTGTGGTGGAGAGACGGTTTCAGTATGCATTTATGTACTAATTGCATTGGCTTGCCACCTTGAGGAAGCTCACAATACCTGATGTAGCACCTTGCCCCATATGAGCCTTTCTTTCTTTCTTTTTTTATTAAAATTTTAAACTAACACTAAAAACATCAAACATCACATACATTGGATTTACTGGGTCAACCCCCTACTACATATTTTTTAAACATTCTAAAGTCAAATTCAAATCAATTTATAATAATTTGAATACATCTCTAAGTTTACGCCAAGTCCCGTTTCTCCAGCCAGTTATAGAAAGAATCCCAAGTTCGATAGAAGTCAGTGTCCTCTTTCTCCTTCAATTATAAAGTCAATCTATCCATTTCTGTGCAGTCCAGAATCTTTCTTAAAATCAGTTCATCGGTGGGTAATTCTTCACTCTTCCAGTATTGAGCAAGCACAATCCTCGCCGCTGTGATTAAGTGTAACATCAAATACATTTCCTGTCTGTTAATATCTTCCGGTATGATGCCTAACAAGAAAACTTCAGGTTTAAAAGCAAAGGGTTTTTGTAATATTTCCTCTATCCATCTATATATTTTAATCCAATACTTTTTCACATTATCACAAGTCCACCACATATGATAGAAAGTACCCACTTTATGTTTACATTTCCAACATCTATTTGACATATTTGGAAACATCTTAGCTAATCGACTTGGTGACAAATACCATCTATAGAACATTTTATATAAATTTTCTTTATACGAAGTTGCTAATGTTACCTTAATGTTTCTTTCCCATAGTTTTGCCACTTTTCTAATTCAACATTAAATCCAAAGTTTTGTGCCCATATTATCATAGTTTCCTTAACCTATTCCCCTTCCATTTTCCTGTCACGTAAAAAATCATATAGTCTTTTAATAATTTTCTCATCTGTTTTAAGCATCACTTGATCAAACTTTGTTAAGTCTTTTTCAAACCCCCATGTTTTACAGTCTTTAGCATATCTCGATTGCATCTGCACCTTATACCACCAGGAAATATTAAGTCCCCGTTCTTGTATTTCTTGCTCCAGTTTCAGGCCACTATCCTTATCCAAGATATCGTCATATCTTATTAACTTTTCAAAGTTCAATACATTTGGATATACAAAGCTTCCATAGGTGAGAGCCATCTTGGTAATTTATTATACACTTTTGGCTTTAGTTTTTCCCACACTGACATTAAAGATCTTCTCATAAAATGACTCAGAAAAGACCCATGTGACTTAGCTTTCTCATACCACATATAAGCATGCCAACCTATTTGCAAGTCATGACCTTCAAGATACAAAATTCTCTTATTTGGCAAAGTTATCCATTCTTTTAGCCAAGTTAGAACAGATGCTTGATAAGACAACATCCAGTCGGGAAGACCAAAACCTCCATTCCTTTTAGCTTCCTGAAGCATTTTTAATTTAATCCTTGGTTTCTTTTTTCTCCAGATAAATCTCAAAATTTGAAAATTTAGATCATCGAAGAATTTTTTATCAATTTTTATGGGAATCATTTGAAACAGAAACAGAAGTTTTGGTAGTATGTTCATTTTAACAAGTGCTCCTCTTCCCATCAAAGACAATTGTAAATTGGCCCATTTTTCCAGATCACCTTCAATATCCTTCAATAATTTATCATAATTATCTTCTTTCAAAGTAGTACATTTAGCTGTAAGATTGATTCCCAAGTATTTAACCTTTTTAACAATCTGCAAATCTACCTGTTCCTGGAGTCTTTCTTTTTGTTCTCGTGTAAGGTTTTTAACTAACAGTTTCGTTTTTTCTCTATTTATTTTCATTCCTGTAACCTCACCATATTCTTCAATCCATTGTAAAAGTTTAGGCATTGTTACAAAAGGTTCCTCCATTATGAAGACCAAATCATCTGCGAATGCTTGCAATTTATAACTTTCGTCCCTAATTCTAGTGCCTTTGATGTCCTTGTCATCCCTAACACTTCTATTCAGTACCTCTAAAATCAAAATAATCAGCAGGGGTGACAGTGGACATCCTTGTCTTGTGCCCTTTTGGATCTCTACAGGGTTTGAAAGTTCTCCATTAATTAAGTTCCTGGCTGACTGTTTTTGATAAATACTAGATATCGCATTCATAATTTTTTTACCAAACTCCATTTGAATCATCTGTTGCTTCATAAATTGCCAATTAACATTATCAAATGCTTTTTGGGTGTCCATAAACAGTAAAGCCATTGGTTTTCGGTATGCATCTCATAATATTCTAAGATATCCAAGATAGTTCTCAAATTATTCATTTGTCTCTTTGGCAAAAAGTCATTTCGGTCTGGATGAATAGTCTATTAGTAACTTCTGCCAGTAGTCTTTCTGCCAGTATAGAAGCAAAGATTTTGTAATCCACATTTAATAATAATAATATAGGTTGGTAGTTTTGAATCTGTGCTACATCCATATCTTCTTTCGGTATTAATGTGATATTTGCCTCAGTCCAAGTAGTTGGTATTTTAGCATTTAACAGTGCTTCATTGCATATATCTTTTAAGACTGTAGCAAAAATAGCTTCAAAAGATTTGTAAAACTCGGCTGGCAGTCCATCCGGGCCAGGAGTTTTGTCATTCTTTTGTCACTTAATTGCTTCTCTTACTTCCGTAATTGTGACTTCTTGATTTAATAGGTTTTGGTATTTTTCTGGTAGTTTTGGTAATTCTCCCTTTTGAATGTATTCTTTAGCTTTATCGATTGAACTCTCCTCCTTCTGATATAACTTTGTAAAAAAGTCTTCCACTATTTTCTTGATTTGTGCACTCTGTAAATGTAATTGTCCTTCTCCGTCTTTCAGTTTCACAATCAATCTCTTCTCTTTTTCTTTCTTAAATTTATGTGCTAGCCATCTACCTGGTTTATTAGCATTTTCTGTTCGGTCAACTTCATTTGTTTAGTAAGCTCATTTGTATCCAAGAGGTTTAACTTATGCTTTAAAATATCCAATTGAGACTTAAGGCTTTGTTTTGATGGATCTTCCTGCAGCACTTGTTCCAGTTTCATCAACTCCTCTATTATCACTGCTCGCTCTTGTTTTTTCTTTTTATTTATTTGTGCTGAGTATGTTATTATCACTCCCCTGACATAGGCTTTAGCTGTATCCCAGACGTTATGTAAAGAAGTTTCTTCTGGTTTATTTATTTGAAAAAATACTTGCATTTCTTTATTTATCTTTTCTGTAAATTTTTTATCTTTTAACACTGCTTTATCTAGACTCCATCTGGGCATCCTTACAGTTCCTTTTAGTGATAGAAATACCGGATAATGATCTGCCCAGACATTTGCCTCTATTTCAGCTTCTATCAGATCTGGTACAAAGTCTGGAGTTATCCAAACCATATCAATTCTAGACCACGACCTATGTCTATTTGAATAAAAAGAGTATTTGGCAGAAGATGGGTTTTTGTGCCTCCAAGCGTCTATCAGTCTAAATTCTTCAATCATGTTAGAACAAGACTTTGGGAGTCTCCTCCTGCCCTTTTTTCCTTTACTTACATTCTTATAATCCATTTCCTTATCCACAATCACATTAAAATCTCCCATTACACACACAGCCTGGAAATCCACTTGTAGAAGTAACATGTGTAAATTTTGGTAAAAAGTTTCCTGATGATCGTTTGGCGCAGTCTGTGCTGGAGCGCTGCAAGCAGAGGTGGCCCAGCAGGCGTGAGTGTGGCCAGTCCAACCTCTGAGACCGGGGTGAAATGGTATGGGTTTTCTTGACTCAGCCTCACAGGTTCTGCGCTATCTGTCCTGTCCTGGTGCCAAATCAATGCAGATTTCCATTTTTAAAATGGGCAGTACTTTGCAGAGAGAGAGATTTGTACATATTGCGCAAAACTGCCGAAATTGCAAAGTGGAGGCCCAAATGTTGCACAAGTTTGAAATTAACTGTCAGAAAATTCAGGGCAGCCAACATGAGCCTGTGCATATTCAGGGAGATAAGAATGCTTCTATGCTTCTTGTGCTAAATGCTAGAACAGAAACAATAAGTACAACTCTAACCAGCAGGCCCCAGTGAGTGTAATTTGCATATATTTTTTTCAAATTGCATCGGGGGGAGGGGGGCACAAGTCTTGGCTTCAAATCTGCACATATGTTTTGAACCCTTTTGCAGAAGCTGCCCCACCCTCTTGCCCCACTTTTGCCCGTCAAGTTGGAAATGTGCAGAACATTCATTGAGGCCGAATGGAAGTTTTCCAGTATTGCAGATTCTTGCTGCAGACTCTTACTCAGGGCTGCTGCTCACACTCCAAGAGGAGAGACCTGTGCAAGTCCCACGTCTTCTTTCCTCTGCATTTCTGCAGGTCTCCGGTGCAAAGCTGCTGGTAGCCCATGCTCAGAAGGGTGATTCAGGAGCGTACATCTGTGTGGCCTCTAATCAGGCAGGAGAGAGGGCGAGCCGGGCTGCCCAAGTCTCTGTCCTGGGTAAGAAGGCCATTTGTGACTGTGTGCGCCCGGCTCTTTTGCTACTGCGCTTTGCTTTCCTTCTGGACTAACTGGGTGCCTCTGAGCCACAGATAAATGCCCTGTTGGGGCTGACTTGGCGAGAAGCATTGCCAAGAGATTTACTGAACTGTTGGAAAGGTTGAAGTACATTTTGAGGGAACGATGCATCCCGCTTTCCTGTCTGTTTGTCATAGGTGTTGAATGTACACATGATACTGAAACTGGCATGCCCCAGGTATTCACGTAGTGTGGAGTCAGGCAGCAGTGCTCTCCAGCTGTTTCAAACTACAGCTTCCATAACCCTTTGCATTGGCCATAGTGGCTGGAGCGGATGGTAGAGGATTATGGGTGTTGTAATCCAAAATAGTGCTCCCCCTCCCCTTGAGATCTGAGGCAGAAGCCCTGTTCCAGGAGTCCTCCTTGAAGGAGATTAGGAGGGAGAGCACCCGGAGGAGGGCCTTCTCTGTGGTAGCACCCCAACTGTGGAATTCGCTGCCCAGAGAGGGTTGCCTGGTGCCGATGTTGTATTCTTTTTGGTGTCAGGCAAACCCCTTTTTATTTTCCTGTTATGTTTAATTGATTTGAACTGGGGTTTTAGTATATTAATAGTCAGATGCTGTAGGGCTGTTCTATTTATTTACTGTAAGCCATCCTGAGACATTCTCTAGGGGACGGGATAGAAAAGCTTTTAATAAAACAGATAGATAGATAGATAGATAGATAGATAGATAGATAGATAGTTTGCCTGATTTAGTGATCGGAGTGCTTATTAGAATGTTGAATCTCTAAAAATGATAATGTTTCAAGAGGGAAGCTCTCTGTAGCTATGTATTTCAAATGCTCCTTGGAGATATGGCATGCTACTGGTCCTCAATAAAAATAGCTAGATCTTTCAGCCTATTCAGTTGCATAATAGATGCTCCTGTATTAAAAGTTTGTTTTATTGGAACCATCATCCTAAAGTACAGGAAAGAGTGTGAATGGTTCTTGCAGAGAAGTAGCCGTGTTTTCCGATGCATAACTTACAGGCGCCATGTGATTGCCCTGTGTTGAGAACTTTCATTGCCTCAAGAATCTATTTGGATTGACTACATACTCTGCTTCCGCCATCCTAGAAAAGCCGACATTCACTCGGAAACCTAGCGATGTTCTAGCCATGCTTGGCAGCGCTGTCCAGTTCATGTGTGGCGTCCACGGAGACCTGGTGCCTGTGGTCCAGTGGGAGAAGGAAAACGGAGAGCTGCCCGTAGGAAGGTGAGTGGAGCCTCTTCTATTCTAAAGGCTGGTTTCGATTTCTTATTTCCAGAGCTGTTCTTATTTCTGAGCTTCGGTTCCTTCTGCTTCTCGTGGCATTTATTGTGTGCTCAAGATGCCTTACTTACAGCTATTTGTGTGTTCTTTAGAAGACATTGTAAGTCTCCATTTTCACTTGTTTGTAGATTTATCTGCCCTTCCACATTTTTTGAAAGAGCAGGGAAAATGGAGTATTATTTCTGAGAGCAGAAGAAAATGTATGTTCCAACTTTTTAAATTATTATAGTTTGCTCTAGCACAACACCACGTAGAGGTTATGTAGAGGAAAAGCATGAAAGGAAAGTGCTTGGCATAATGCTTGGATCTCAATTCTGAGCCAAAACTCAAAGTAGACAGAGGATTAGTGGTCTGAGGTATAAAAACTCAAAGTTTTTCTAGCAACAGCTAGAGACAAAACCATTTCTAAAAAAGAGATCTCCTGATAACTTTCAAATGGCATCCACCAGAAAATGTCTTTCTGAAGGCAGAATGACACCAGATTTTCTCATCTAGTGCCTTTCACACAGGCAAACTGTTACAGTTCTGGAGTTATAAGGTAATGAATGCACATAATCACCAACCAAGCGTTCTGGGTGTTTTCTTACAGGTACGAAATAAACCACGAAAACACCCTCCAGATTCGCCATCTGACAATATATGATGCTGGGATATACATCTGTACTGCGAACACCCAGGTGGGAAGCATCACTGCTAAGGCATCCCTAACAGTGCAGGGTAAGCAGCTCTATGCACAGGAGAGAAAATGGGTCCATTCACTTGCGTTCTGTCCCAGGGCTGTCATTGGGTGTCAGTTTTGTTCAGCATCCACCAGGGCCCATGTCTGGGAAGGGGGACCACTGGAAAACCTTGAAGGTTCTCAGTCCTGTTGTTTCTCCTCTGTTCATGTGTCTTTTTTGAGTGAGCAAGCAAGGAGAGGAGCAGAAGCTGCCAACAGCTTCTGATTTCCTTGTTCCCTCTTTCTTGGCATTGGTGCAAACCAGGTCAAGAAGCAGCAGCAAATGAACAGACAAGGGCAACAGGGGAGGAACTGAGCAATGCACTTAGGGGGAGGCATTGGGAGCATCCTGCTCAAGAGGCCCCAAGCCTGGAACCTGGAGTGGTTGTCTTGCAGGCCCTTTGGCCAACATGCAGGCGCATCCATAGAGAACGAAAAGAAAGACAGAACTTTTAGGAGCAGCAGGACTCCTAAAGACTAGCATTGCTTTCCGAGATGCTCCACTGAATGGTGATCCTTCTAGGTCTCTGGGGAGGAAAGCCACAGCACATTCAAAGGCAGGAGAGGGGATGACTTTTGAGAGGATTGGCCTCATGCTTCCTTGGCTAGAATAAACCTCAGCAAAGATATACTCTGAGTTTCTTTCTTGCCCTTTAGACCCACTGGACACTGGCCAGAGGGATCAGGACAGGCCAGAAGATGTTCCGAAGGAGGTGATGGATGTCAAAGTTGTTCTGGTGAATGTCACTGCTGTCCCCTCCACCCCAGCAGCCCACCTGCACTGGAAGGTGAGTTTGGCGTAACCGAGACTTTCAGTGGCTTTCAGAACCTGCATAAGGACAACATCTTGGTAGAGTTGGATATCCCTGAAGTTAAACACAGGGCAACTGGAGAGCTTTCAACCCCTTTTCAGGCAGTATTAGAGGATAGTAAGTGGTGGTCCGATGGTGAATTTGAAGAGCAGGCAGTTCCCATAGCCACATCCCAAAGGAGAGTTCAAAACCAGAGGCAGCTGGGTTTACTTGTATCCACGATCCTATCCCAGCTATTTTCATTTCAACCCTCTGTCTCTTCAGCAAAGCAAAGCAAAGCAAAGCAAAGCAAAGCAAAGCAAAGCAAAGCTCCCCTTGGCATTGCTACACAGATAGTTAATAATCCTGCTACTGAGAAAGAAGGAGCAAAATATTGTCAAGCAAATTCCAGAGTGGTTGAAACCATTCCAAGGACTGGTTGCAAATACCCAGATGCCTGTAGTTATCTCAGAACTAACTAGAAGTGGAGGTTAATATGAAATTTCTCATCTATTTCCTCAAAGGTTACTCCCAGCTCCCAGCACATAGAGGGTTATGTGGTGTTCTACCACTCTCTGCTGCCTGTGAACACAAACTGGGCTGAATGGAATGTCCTAGGAGACCACCACACGATCATTCCAGGGCTCGAGAGAGGTTATACATATGAGTTCAAGGTACGGCCATATCTGAGGAAGGTCCATGGCCTGGACAGTGAGATCAGACGCCTGTGGATCCCAGAAGAAGGTACAAAAAATCAGCACCACCTCTTTTGGATGCTAATCAATGCAATATCTGAGAGCAGGTGTGAAAAGCCTTACACCCAGCCCTCCAAGGGTCCTGGTCTTTTCTCTCAGAAGGCTTAGTGAGCCGAAGTAAGGCTTCATTGATTGGTATTCCCCCCCCCCCCCCCCCCTTTCCCTTCCTCCTGCACCACTGGAGCACCCCCCCGCCCGCCCTCCCGAGAGCTTTTCTGAAATGGAATCTGATCCTTTGGCTGAAAGAGATTCCACTGCCTGTCCTAGAAATGGAGACCCCCAGTGATCTCCAGGGGCTCAGCCAGTGATGTTCCCCAGGCCAAGGAGTACATAGGAACATGCAGAAAATCCTGCAGCTGTGCCAGGTGGATGATTCATTTAGCACCACATTGACTGGTCTGGCTGGCTGGCCGGGGCTCCAGACCTTCAGGTCTCCAATGGATGTTTCCCAGCCCTGTGTCTGATGCACCTTTAAGTGCAGACTGAAGCTGGGATGGTTAGCATGGAAAGCAACATGCTTCACCACAGAGCTAAAGTCTGCCCTCATTCCCTGGAGGCTCCTGCGGAACTCTCTTTTCAAATCATTGTTTGACTTTCAATTTCCAAAGGTTGCAGCAAAAATTAAAAAATAAAAAAGACAACATAGAAAAGAAAAGCTCAGGTTTTGCTGCATATGAGTTAAGCATATCAGGTGAAGTACGAAATATATACATTATTAAATGCATACAAAGAAAAGGGGAACTGTCAATAGAATAACCATGCATACAACCAAGGCAAGCCAGATATTCCTATATTTATCCGTACATAGTTGACGTCCAAATGGCACCCATTCCGAAGTTGAAAGAATTGCTGGGGCATCTGTCCATTGTGTTATCAGGAGTGGCTGTTTATCCTTCTAGTGTTGTAATATCTGTCAAGACTTCTCCAAGAGTTATTGACACTGACTTTGCATTAAGTTCCAAGAACAAGCTAATGAAGAAGAGATACATCTGTATATATTGAAGTGTTGTCCTGTCTAAATGAGGCAGCTGTTGGCCACTGCCAAAGCATGGGTGTATTGCAACCTCAACCATTAGCTGCCCTAGCTAGGCCTTTACTGGAGTGATGTTGTGATATCCAAAATACATGGAACAGCCCGTGAGCCATTGATTCTCCCAAGATGGATGTGAATGCAGCATTCCAGGGATTGCATGGAATCTGGCTGCCTCATTCACTCTTCCATGCTTCCTTAAGGCCCCTTGCATCACATTTGTTCATGTATCGTATTTGCTCAGTGACAAGAAATATTTATGCAACCATATCATAGGCTGATACATCTGAGCATCCTGGACAAATCCCTCCAGAAGGGGAGGACACGGAGGCAGCAAAGGCTTCAGGGCCACATCTAGACTCTAACAGATGGTTCTGTTGAATGTATTAACATTCAGACACTGAGGGAAATTTGTATTTTTCAAGACCCAGGCAGGAATGAGTGCTGGCAGTAAGATATACACATCACTGCACTGATGTGAATCTCTCAGAGCACAATAATTCAGCAGCCATTATCTGAACCCTTGTCTTTGGATATTTTAGGAATCATGCCCATCCCACTGCCTGAATCTGGGCCCCAAAGCACAAAGAATGTCTCTGAAGAGCAACTGATCTCATCAGCATGCTGATCAGAGATGGCCCAACAATTCTGGAGGGGACCAAGTTGAACTTCTCGTTCTCTGGATTCTTGAAGGCATCTGGTTGGGCATTGTGTGGAACAAACTGAGCACTTACCTTCACCTGATCACGAAAACCTATAGGGTGGGGTGGGAGAGGCACAGGTGAAAGAGAGAAGGCCCCCACTGCTACTTCTTCCACTTATATCCTCGCTGTCCTCCTCTTAGATGGAACTCAAAGTGGCTTACATTGTCCTTCTCCCTCTTTCAATTTTACCCTCACAGCAACCCTGTAGGGCAGGAGAGCCTGAGAACCTGGCCCAAAGTCACTCAGTGAGTTGCCTGGGAATGCAACCTGGATCTCTTCCGTTGCAGTCCAGCACTCTAACTACTGCTCCACACTGTCTCCCATCACGTGGAGGATGCCTTATTTGCTGGAGGCACGCTCTGCCTCCACGTTGCTCAGGGGACAGTTTCAGTCTTAAAACAGAGCCCTGCTTTCTCCCTAGTGCCTAGTGCGGCCCCTCAAAGCATCAGCATTACCACGTTCCAGGATGGGAATGGCACCGTGATCATCCACTGGGAGCCCCCTCCACATGACTCACACAATGGGATCATTAAGGCCTACCAGGTAAGGAGGAGAGAAATCCGAGTGATCCAGAGCTGGCATAGCAAAGTGTGTCCGAGATGCTGAAAGGCAGAAGAAACCTCTACGAAGGGTGACTAGTGTTGCAATGCTAGGGCGAAAGGGCAGAAAGTAGCAGACCAAAGATGCAATCTGTTGCAAGTTTAGGCTGAAAAGCACCCATCATTCCACAGTCGGCCATGCTATCTAAATATAGAAATATAAACACAGAAACAGAGCAAGTCAGAAGGGGTCTCCTGGGCCATCTAGTCTGACCCACGGCTCCAGCCGGCTCCATGCCTGCCAACCGGGCGGTTGCGGTGTATCGGCTGGTGGCCACGGTCCCAGGATTCCCATTTTGTTCTCTTGCTTGCTGCCGTGCCGTGGGAGCATCAGCAACAGATTCACTGGTGTTCTAGTCTGCAGCCTGGCCTCCTATGCTGGCTTTGCGTCAATGTGTCACAGTTCTATAGGACACATTTGCTTGTTTTATGCACACTTCCGTTTTGTGGAAATGCTGGCTTTGCACCACTCTGTGTGACACAGACCGGCTCTGCCCTCTCTTTTTTCCTTGCATTTGCAGGTCTGGTTTCTGGGCAACGAAACACACCGTGGATCTAACAGGACAGTCGATGGTGCAACACACAGTCTAGAAACAACTGGCCTGGCTAATGGGCTAAAATACTGTGTTCGGGTAGCGGCGGTCAATGGAGCAGGAACCGGAGTGGCAAGCAGTCCTGTCTGCAGTGATGTAGGTCAGAGATGCTATTTTGTACTTAATCTCTTGGAACGTGGCTACGCTTGGGTCACCCCTGCCTGGCAGCTTCCTGGTTCAGCAACATAAATCAAACTCACGAGCATGAAAAGTGACAGTGTAGAACTTGGCATGGGTGAGAAATTCTTTGGCTCGCATGTTAATGTGAACTTATCAAAGATGCACTTTCCGATGGAGGATTTAATGAAACTTCCAATTTTGAATGCATGGCCTTTAGGCTTAATCTGCAAACGGATAAATATACGAATATTTGCCTTAGCTGAGGTATATGCTTAATTATTTTTAATAACAGTGGTATGTTCTGTTATAAACTCTTCCCCACTCTCTCTGTATATTATAAAATAACCAATGTAATCATAGAATAGTAGAGTTGGAAGGGGCCATGAAGGTCATCGAGTCCAACCCCCTGCTGTTGCAGGACACCAGGTTACACCATGATGATTCTTTTGGATTGCAAAGTTCTGTTCTCCCCACTCCCCTCTAATGGTGTGGGTGGCTGTTTTTGTATTTTAAAAGAAGCATTTACAAATCTGTACATGAACAGAATACAGAGAGACTGCATGGGAAACAGACTGGTCCATCCTTCCCTACACAAAACCTGGGAGTCCACGGTCTTGTTGAGGCAAGAAACCTGCTGAGCAGGCTGCATTATGGCCCTGCAACTTCACCTGCACCGGCCTCTTCACCTGCATGCGTTTGGTTTGCTCCTTTCCAGAGCCGACAGTTGAGAAAATGGCGAAGACCCCAGACTTTCTGTCCACCGCCGCCATTCTGGAAGTGGTGCGCCAGCCCGTCTTCATTGCCAGCATGGGCTCGGCACTTTGGATCCTGCTGATGGTGCTGGCTGTTTATGTTTGCCAGCAACAGGCCAAGCAGTACAGTGGGGGGCGGCAGTACGCCCTGGGCGAAGGTAAGGAGGCGGTCCTCAGAGAGCTTCCACAGAGGGCAGAGCACTCCGTGGCAATGACCGGGGTGAGGCTGCTGGGTGCAGGGGACCACTCTGGCCTGCTGGGATGAGAAGAGGATGCAGCTGTGTGTGTGAGTTTGCAGAGGTGCTTGCGTAGGCTCCAGGGTAGCTGCTATGTCCAGGGATGGGTAAGCACGATAGTCGTGAGGATACGACTGTGCACCCTTACAGTGCTGTGACTTTTCTTGGGCACCGAAGGACATTTGCAGAAAAGGAACGGCCTGATCTGCTATTGGCCTTGCTGGCTGGGGATTCTGGGCATTGCATCTGGACCCACCAGGGAGATACCCGTTTGGAGGAGGCTGATTTCATCCATGAGCTGCTTCCTCAGTTCTGCAAATCCAGGCCAGGCAATCCCTTTCCTTCTGCCTGTTTGTCTCCATTTTTCTTCTACCTCTTTTCCACTTTGGCCTTCTGCCTTTTACTTTATTCCTTGGACCACTTTCCTTTCCTGGGCTGATGTTACTGCTTCCTTCAACTGAATCTCTTTCCTTTCCTTGTATAGTTGATTTTTAAAAATAACTATCCTTTTAAATATGCCACTGCCACTCCTAGTTTGCTGTGGTGGGTGGTGGTTCCCAAGTCAGTCAGGTGGTGAATCTGTTCTACCCCATAGTCTGAACTTCAAGCAGCTATTCATGGTGCTGAACCGCCAATGTTTTCTTGTGTGTGATTCAGCCTTGTTTGCCCCCATGATCCACCCTCCGTATTAAGCAGGGAGCCATGAAATTCAGTGCATCATCCTATGTGTGGTGGGTCTTATTGGAGGTGGGGAACAGAATCTCTTTCCTGAAGCCCTCCCATGTCCCGAGGCTCCTGCTTCCTGGCTCACCTGGACTGTTGTGCAAGGTGCAGCCCTGGCACCAGCTCCACGAGGTGTGCTCTGGCTGTCCAGCCCCCATACTGGCATCTTTTGTAATGGGGAATGTTCACCGGTGGGCTTGCAGGAAGCCATTGACAGGGGGGAGCTATCTGGCAGTAGGTAAACTAGCAGGTGGAGAAGGGGCTGCCGCCCTGGTCCCAGTTGCTCCTCCAGAAGCAGATTTTTTCTGCTTCTGGAGAAAAAAAATGTGATGTGGGTTTGCTTGTAATGACCAGTTTCCTCCTAAATGGCAGGGACTGATACAAATTGTGAAATGACTCCTAAGTAAAGGCAAACCTGTCTGGCCAAGAGGATCTAACCATGTCCCTCCCTCATCTCCAGGTTTGTACAGGAATGCCAGTGATGACACCATCATCAAGCACAGGTAAGCTGCAAGCTGTATCTCCCTGGAATTCTGGCATGCCAGCATGTTTTGCTTCCCACTGTGTCTCAGGATAAGATGGTCCAATCAGCAAAGTGCTTAAATGTGGTAGAATATATGATGAAAAGCCAGGGGGAAGGCATGAGATAGGCACCAGGGCACTGCCACCATCAACTCATAGAAAAGGATGTAACTGGATTTCTTCCTTTTATGTCCAGTTTTGGAATGGGAGGCCTGAACAAGATCGTTGGAGCCCTCCATTCATGTGCCATGATATCAGAAGGCTATGCATTTTGCCTTGGATTTGTTTTGCTACAAAATAAGAACAGGAGGTTTGTGAAACTCTGCAGCATATGCTTCCGCAGCATGTGTGTGTCACTAGCCCTGTGTGAGCAAATGAAGACACGTGCCAAGATTTGAGTGTCCAAGTTGCCAGTAGAGGCACAGCTCATGAGTATAATTTCACCCCATTCCTTCAGTGGTGCTAGGCAGTTTTATGCTCCAGGGTTCATCTAGGCTGGGAGTGGTGCCTGTTTAGATGGCTACAAAAACTGCATCCCTTCAGGGAAGGCAATATGTCTTCTATGCCCTATGTCAATAGAGCATCTTACCAAGTGCAGCTTTTATTTTGAGCTTTATAGGAGCTGTCCACAAGGATCCACAATGGTGAGCCTATTTTGGAAATGGATATGAGCACTATGGATAACTCTTATAATGCTCAAAATAAAAGCTGCAGTGAATGAGAACCCTCACAGACATAGGGGTCATGAGCCTCCTGCACCTCACTGACTTCAGTGTGGTGATGTTTGGGAACCTCCTGACCATTTTGTCATGATGGGCCCCATGCATCTGCCCAAATTTTCTGCCCCAAAGGTACCAGTACATTCCTCTTCTTGATCCAAATATCCACCCAGATTCGTGAAAGTTTTTGTCCCTTTGACTGTAGGATAGACTCCAGTGATTCTCCATGGCTTTCCAACACATGGAAATCTACTTCTGGTTCCAAGACTTACAGCACCAGCAGCAGCTTAAGCAGCCAACTTCAGTGGCCTGAGCCCAAAGACAACCAGGAAACCCACAAATCCCGTAAGTGCCACCTGCACCCTGTGTCCTTCCCTTCCTCCCATATTTCTCTATCATCCTCTCTAATGCCAGTCCAGCTGGTCTTGTCTGTTTGTTATAGCAATTTGTGCCTTGCCCTTTGAACACGTTTTCAGGGTGGTTTCCAGAGACTTGCAATATAATAAAATTGAAATCTGAACATTACAAACAAGAGAGTACAGTAGCAAAACTTTAGAGCCGTGTGAAATTCATGGGTGCGACAGGATTGGTTCAGGAATTTAAAAGCCTGGCAAATGATAAAGGTGCTTGGCTGGTTGCAAAATGGCATCACACTGCAGGAAGGGGGTAATGAAAAATACCATCACAGGACTCTTGAAGTACTGCAATTGGAATGCGTACACCATAAATGTTTCAGGAGGCTCGACTGGTTGGCTTGCTCACTGCCAGTGCCTGTGACAGGTCCAACCTGAATAGAGTATATTAAAGGTGCTGTAGTTAAAAAGTTCATAGTTGGATCTTGGAGCAATTGATGTCATTGGGTGGACACCAAACCCTGAAACAGAACCACTGAGGCTTCCTTTTTGCATTTGTTTCCCTTTCCCCACACCCCTGTCCTTTCTTGCAGCAGTGCCTTTTGACAGGCAGGGCCAAGGATCCCGCGTCCAGACTGTTCCTTTGGTGCCTGACAGCAGGAGCAGCAGCCTGTATGGGGCTCTGTATGTGGATCTTCCAGCAAAGGACCTGAAAGCCTTCCATGGTGCCCCTCTGCCCAGCCCCAGCCAGCACATGGTGGCGCTGGCAAGAGCTGGTGACCAGCAACTCATGCCGCACTGCAGGCAGAATCTCCAGCTGGAGAAGGCCAACATCCGGGGAGGTCCTCAGCAGAGTCTGTGGAAGGCCACTGGGCCCCTATCCCCACATTTGATCCTTGAGGGCTCTTGGGAGAAGAGCAGCAAGAAAGGTAAGCCCTTTCCTTCAGGTGAAGCCAGGAGAGGCTGTGGTATCAGATATCAGAACAAACAGGTCGAGCCACCAACTTTTTGTTTTCTTCCCTGAGGGCGCTTGAGCACTTCACTTTTAATGGGCATGGGTGTATGAGCGATGCTCAGGATGGCCAGGAATCTTCGGCAAGGGGCGGCATAGAAATGTTATCATCATCATCATCATCATCATCATCATCATCATCATCTCTGCTTTCAAGGACTTTTGTGTTCATATGTGTGTGTGAGAGAGGTGTGGGTGGGAGAGAGAGTGAGATGGTGACCTCAGGGTCGTTACTACCCACAATATTTCTCTCTTGATATCCTTAGATGTGAAAAAGAGAAGACTGTGAGGTAGTTGTGATCTTAGATGGATGGTAGAGGACATTCTCTTAGGACTTGGTGTGCAGGGTTGCAACCTTGAAATCACCACTTTTTTGTTTTGCTGTTACATGAAATGTTGTCTCTGTCCGACCCCCCCTCCCCGCTGCACTGCTCTGCTCACCTGTTGAGGCCACACTCTTTAAGCTTTGGTCTGCAGGTCCTGAAAACTGGCAAAATACTTTTTAGAGAAACTTGAGTGGTGTGTCTAACCAACTGAAGCACACAGGATGTGGAAAGGTGGTTTCAGTAGCAGGGAAGGAAAGCCTGAATCTAAATGTCAAGCAGCACCTGGGAAGGGAAAAATAGTCCTAGTGCAGCCCCTCCCACCTGGTGAGTGTCTCCCCCTCCCCTCCAAAGAGGCAGAGGGTTGCAGGAGGCCTTAATTGAATTATCTCCAAAGTTCAGGTACAAATTGAATGCCGTGCCTTTGGTGGAATTTAATGGAAAACCTAATTTGCTTGCCGAAGCTGCTAATTGACAGAAGCAATGCAGAGGGAGAGCTCCATCCCTGTTAAGTACATGGTGTGGCTGGGTTGCTGGGAAACAGGCCGGGTAGCTCAGAGAGGCACCCCCATTGCTCACCGCCTGAGGGGTCCTCCACAACTTTGACCTGAATGCTCATTTTTGCATTCGAGTCAGGCCTCCTGCCCCTGGAGCCAATTCTGGGGAAAGCTCTCTGCTCCCCGGAAAGCTTAAACATGCATCAAAGACCGATTAGGATGAACACCTTCCCTGGGAACCTACAAAAGGTAATTCTGTCTCCCTTTCTTTGTGAGTTTCTGAACCCCCTCTGGTAGCCTTCAGGAATGTGTACTTTCTGGCATTTTACAGATGAAAACTAGGCCAATCTTGTAAGAAGTAAGAGTGGATGAGTCTGCCAACCTCAGTGTATGTATCTCTTTTTTCCAAGCTTACGTTTGGTTTACCTCAAACATTTATTTTTTAAAAAAATGCTTTCCTTAAAAAATATGGAAAGACATCAGTGGACATTTCTTCTGATACATTCATTTTTCAGCTTTGCCCAATACACATTTTTGCAAGCTATGTATGTTTGTATGTTTGTTTGTGTATATATAATCCAACCCAAATGTTGACCCTCTGTTGGCTCCAGGTTTTAAAATGCCTTGGGTAAGGCACTCTCAGTGGGTTCCTCTCCCTTAGTGAGTCAACCCTCTCACAGCCATTGTAACCAGCCATGTTTGCTCCTCAGCCTCTTTCTCATCCTTGGTACCATTCATTTGCTAGACAGACAGCCAGGGGCTGGTAGGTGACGGCATCTCCTGCTCCTTCTTCTCACCACCATTGTTCTCTGATCCAGCGTGAAAGGCAGGTGAACAATGGATCCTCCTGATGAGGTATGGGCCCTTGGCAGGTATCCAACTATGTTGATCCTTCACACTAACCTCAGGTCAACCAGCCATTGTAAGAATACAAGCACACTGAGAAATGATCTAAACCTCAAAGAAAGTATTGGTGATAGGCAGCTCCACAGACCTACAGTAGTTGCATCTCACAAATCAGAATGTCCAGCTAACTTGTCTTTCCAGTGACTAGCCAATGAAGAACACCATGATGTATCACAGTAGAACAACTCTCATGGAGTTATCATAACAAGAACTCAGGTGGATCTCCCCTGACTTGCATGTGTCAGCAGCAGTGTCCTTTTCTTTTCCAGAGCTGCAACATACACAAAGCTCGCCCATGCCGCCATCAAGTTTTTCACCAGACTGGAGCCATCGGGACAACCAGGCTAGTGGTATCAGCTCTGGAAAGCACCAGAGGATCCATGGTAGGAGAAGGACCTGCTTCTACACAAGCTCAGGGGCAAATGGGGGTATCCAAAAATGAATCAAATCCCAGAGCGGGTCTCCGGAATGAGTTGGTTTAACGTAGTTCCTGTTGCAATGGAATGGGTTTGAGCCAGGAGTTGTTTGACCCATGGATTTCAATTTGACCTGGAGTCAATTTGGGGAATTTGTTGACAGCAAGCTAAATGTGAGCCAGCATTGGGACACAGTGGTGAAAAAGACAAACTCCATCCTTGGATGTATAGCCAGAAATGTGGATTCCAGATTGAGAGAAGTGTTAGTACTGTATTATATGGCTCTGGTGCACCCACAATTGGAGTGCCATGTCCAATTCTGGGCTCCAAATTATAAGATGGTCATAGCTAGGTTAGAATCCATTCAGCACAGGGTCACAAGGATAGTAGCTGGATTGAGGGATGGGGGGTGCAGATGCCATATGAGATGAGATTGAGGGAACTGGGCCTTATCAGTCTGGAGAAGATGAAACTCAGAGGGGATCTTATAGCAACATATAGGTATGTGAAGGTGTGTCACATGGTAGAGGGTTGTGACCTGTTCTCTCCTCCAGTGAAGGGCAGGACATGTTCCAATGGGACAAAGCTCAAGGTACCAGGTTTAAGGTTGGATGTCTGGAAGTACTTCCTGACAGGACCTCTAGAATGGGTTTCCATGGGAGGTGGTGGAGGCCCCATCAGTGAGGGTGTTCAAGGAAAGATTGGGCAACCACATATTGGGTATTACATGGGCAGAGCTGACTTGAGCCGGGATTGGACTAGACGGTTCAGGAGGACCCTTCTGACTTGCTAGGTTTCTATGCTCCTATGTATCTATCAATCTTTAAATTTCCCCAAGCTGCTGATTCCTCCCTTCTTGTCTGTGGATGGTGACATTTTGGCTACATCAGTCCCGTCACTTATATAACTGAACTTGATTAGATATGATCTCACACAACAGCAGCTGCAGGGCATGCTGCACATCAATAAAGCCCAGACTTTGGCTGTGCTAAGTGCATGTCTGAAAGTGTGCTGAGACAGAAAACTTGAGGGACTTTGTTGAGTATCACTTGGCTCTTCCTACTGAGGCATCAGTTCGCTTTGCTTGAAATGAAAGCAGTTATCTTTGTGAAGGGATATTCTGACATGTCGTCCTCTTCACAGTGAAATGCAATTGTACAAATGCAATCCAAGCAAATGTAGGAGATCTTCTAAAATTTCTTCATGCAGATTAATTCCTTTTCCATATAGTTTGAGTGCCATCTATTTTCCTCCACCCAGTCCGAATGGGTAAAAGAATGGGATGACTTTTTAAAGTCCTGTGCAGTCTATTTTTGTTTACCTTAACTGCCAGATGGGAGAAGGATCCTATGAAACTTGTTGCTATCTGGGCCCCAGCATGATGCTTGACCTGCACAGGTGTACCTGAGCAGCACCCTGCCTCTGCTGCCTTCCTTCCAGATTGATTGCACTCCATCTCTCTGGATAGAACAGTAGAGGGCAGCAGAGAATCATGTTCAACAGCTGGCTGCGAAGGGTTTTTCTGCAAGGATAGGCAACTGCTGATCCCTTTTTTGTTCCGGCACCTGCCTCCGCTTCAGAGCCTTAGTTTTGGCATGTTTTGGCATTCAGGGTGGCCCACACACCCATTGCCGTCTGATGCTCATGACCTGCCATCCTGGGAGATTGGAGCAGACAAATTAACACAGCAGGCAGTGGTGGTGCTTTAGAACACAGAATGCTTTGGGGTCTTGATTCATGCTGGTGACAGCACCTTCTCTCTCTCTCTCTCTCTCTCTCTCTCTCTCTCTCTCTCTCTCTGTGTGTGTGTGTGTGTGTGTGTGAGAGAGAGAGAGAGAGAGAGAGAGAGAGAGAGAGAGAGAGAGAGAGAGATCTTTGTGAGGATTGTTGCTGGAGAGTGGATGCTTAAAACACTCTTTCTTGTACCCTGAATGCCTGCAATCCCTTTTTTAATGAGTGCTTGTCCAAATACACCTTGGTGCAACCCCTCCATCCCCAAATCCATATTTTCATGCTTTAGCCTATGGAAGAAATGCCCCTTTTTGGTCAGGAACAGTTAAGAGATGTAAGCAAGATGAGGCAAACTTTTAGGAAGTATTTGGGGAGTTCCAACAGGCTGGAACATGCTGCCCGAGCACTTTGCTCTGGCCAGAGAACAGTGGTGGTGTGGAGAAGGAGGTGGTGCCACCTGCGAGCAAACAGAGGGGCTTGTGGGAAAGAGGGTGCCAAGCAGCAGCAGCTGTTGACAGTGGGACTCAGGAAAGGGAGGCCATCAAGAATGCTCACCCCCAAAACATGCACAGTACTGCTGCACCCTGCAAGACGGGGCCAGCCCTGCATGCAGAGGATGACTCTGTCAGTTCCAGCTTCTGTCAGCTTCTCATTTTTCCTATCTGAGACTTAATTCATCTTGAAGGTTGCAAGTTTCTCCAGTCTGACGTTTGGTCCATCTTGAGCTTTGAGTTTCTTTCCTTTTTTAATGTGTGCATTGAAAGTCAAAAGCATTTTATGTGTACCTTGCTCTGAAGACATGCATTTTAAATGCAATTTTTGCCTAATATAGACTTTTGGGGGGCAAATAATTTTCCTAATGGGAAGTGCGCATTATTTCCTCTCTCATATACATTCCAAACGGATTTTCTATTATGATTGGAAAATGCCATCGCAATGTTTAGAGGAGTGGTGATTTTAAAAGAGAACTAAATTTCAGCTTGTGAATTGCTTTGACATGCAGAATTGGGAAGATTTGCCTTAAAATGTTAATTGGTTGAATTTCCTTCCTTTCCTGCAAGCTACACCTATGCAGAAGCCTGCCACATGATCTCTCACCTTGGCTGTTTTTTGGCCAACACTATGTATATGCAATAGTTTAAGTAAATAAAATGGGGGATTAGAATGGGTGAGAGATGAATTTATCCAGTCCCTAGAAAGTGGCTGCAGATCCTTCAGGGCTTCAGGGCTTCCTGGGCTCAAGTAGCGTGGCTTTGAGGGGCTCCCAGAGCGAGAGATAAGACTACTGGACTAACTGATGTGTTGATAGTTAGTCTGATGGCAAATATATGCGATTGTGGGTGCATGTCTGTGCTTTGCTGCAGTTGCTTTTATTAAAGGAGCCCTCCTGCCAGATGAGCCTCCAGCCACCAAGCTGGCGCTTGGACGAAGGGGCTTCTTTTGAAGCCCTTTCTAATGCTTAATGAGACTGCATGGCAGCCAAAGACGCTTCTCCTTGTAAACTAAGCACGCTGCCTCCGCCACACCTCTCCCTGGTGCCCCATGTCCATAAATCCTCCTCAGTTATTCATGAGGCAACGTCTGCAAGGAAGGGGCTCTGCAGCTAAATTGGACATTCTGGGAACAAGAAATCAGATGGTTTCCATTGCAAAATGGATTGTGAAGGGCGGCAGGGTGGGGGGGTGTTGCTGCTGCTCAGAGCAGCAGAACAAGGGATAGTCTGTCTCCCTGAGATTCCCCAAATGCCATCACAAAGCTTGGTCCACCTAGCTCCTGTTTTGGTTTGCAATCTGCTTTCCCCATTTGAACAAATCAGAAAAGTATGTATTCCTGTGCATCTTTTTTAAAGGGTTTACATTCCCCATTGACTAAAGCATGAAAATGCTTTTGAATGCGCATTTCAAAGTCTACATTTTTCTTATAGCTGAAGCACTACAGGCTGTTCACAACAATGATATGTATACAAAAAAAAAAAAAGGAAATAAAGAAACACGGTGTAAGCTTCCAGTATATAACAGTGTAATCATCTAAAACAATTTCAGTAAAAACTAGACCTGATTAAGCAATTGGCATAGCCCATCATGCGTCACCAAATGCCTGAGAGTGGAGGCCAGTTTTGTCCTGATGCTAAACAGCTGGCAATGTTGGCAGTCTTAGTAGGGTGATCATTCCAAAATTCTGGAGCCACCACTGAGAAGACCTTCCTCTGTGTGGGGTCTTTCTGCCCTTCCTTGGAAGTTGCAATTGGAGGAAGACCCCAGGTGTCAGTATAGTATTTAGGTAGAATGAGGTCAGGTGAGATGCTTTATTGTGTCCCAAATTGTATAGGACTTCAAAGGTTAAAACCAGCACCTTGAATCGGGCTCAGAAGCAAATAGGCAACCAGTGCAAGAAGGCCAGAGCTGGTGTTATTCATTCATGAAGCAACTGGCCAACAGTACTGGCGGTGGAGGCTGGCTCCCATGTGAGTGGGGTTGTGCTTCTGCCTTGTGTTGTGGTCTGAACTTTTAAGGAGCTATCCATCATGCTGAGCTTATTCTGGGGATTGAGTTCAGCACCATGAACAGCTCCTGTAAAGGTCAAACTAAAACCCGAAGTTGCTGTCCCACCACCACTGAATTCTGGAATGCCGTGGTTATGATTCTATGCCCTAGTCAGCAGCTTGGGAGCCATATTTGGCAGCAATGGAACCTTCTGGACACTCGTCAAGGGTAGCCCATGTTGGGGTCATTGCAGCCATCTAACCATGATGTAACTAAGGCGTGGGAAAAAGTCGCCAGTTCAGAGTACTCCCCAGATGTTGTGTGATGCACAGAATCAGCACTTCAGTTTCTAGGAACTGTGGTAAGATACAGATTTCACAGATACCAGTTGAAGCAGTTTTAAATTGTCTCCCATACTTGGTGCGCACTTGTGAAAGATAGAGGAATTCGAATGCCTTTATCATGTCTTTACAACTAAATAATTCTCAGTCCTTCCTATGCATGTTTAGACACAGAAAATGTCCTAGATTTCCCAGGAATGGTATGTAGGATTACACATTTAACGACAACAAGGGAAGGTGGGGTTACAATCTCATATCAAGCATCTAGGGGCACTTTGGCGCTATTTGCTTTGACGCCCATTTTTTGTTCCCTACTACCATTTTTTGGCACAGTATTCTATAGATTTGGGAATGGCTTTTTTTCATTTAACCTGGGGGACACTAGTGTGTAGAAGGCCTCTAAGTCAGTGGTATGCGATGCTCCCAAGTCCATTAGCAGCATCTCCAGGAAGGGTTGGGAAGATCCCTTTGCCTGAAAACTATCTGCTGCCACCTGTGTCTGTCTGCTGCTGCCAGATGGTGTGGACAACACTGCTGTAGATAGACCAAGGGCAGCTTTCTATGCCTCCTAAACAGAAGAGTTTCAGGGAACGCTTGCCAGTTTCATGGATGCAGATTTCCTTTGCCATCCTATTCTTTGGTATCCAGAGAAAGCAGCAATGCTTTTCCCCAACAGAGTCAGTTTCTCAAGAGAACGGATGAGTGGACAATGAAGAAACCAGTGGTAATATGAACCTGAGGAATACCTGTAGGAATCACATTACCTAGAGGGCAGTATGACTTAGCACCTGCAGTGGGGAAGGGGGAGTATTTTTCTGCACCTGGGGAGGGAATGAGGTGACATCTAAAGCAGGAAAAATATAACTTATGAAAAGAGGCAAGAAGCATTAACTGAAGCAAGGGAGTGATATTTAAAGCAATCTTACATGTATAAGCAAGCTTAATCTACATCACAAGCTGAGCCTCTCTCCCACTCTCTTCCTGCAAAAGAAGGCTTTGTTTCCTTTCTCCTTCCTTCTCCTTTTAAAGATTTATTTATTTATTTATTTATTTATTTATTTATTTGGGATACTTGTATGCTGCCCCATTCACATAAGCCTTGGGGTGGCTTCCAGCAAATAAATAACAATACAAAAAAAATAAAAATAAAAATTGGACACATCCAGGCAATAAATAAAGCCAATTAAAATAACGTTTAAATAAAAAGGTCTTGGCCTGGTGCCGAAAAACAAATAACGATGCTAAAGATTTCTTTAGCATAGACCATGTGCTGGGTGTTGTACGGAAGATGCAAATGCGACTTTTGACAGGAGTGTTTTTGGAAGAAAGATGGGGATTAGCCGTGGGGATGGAGTGTTGCCTGAAGAGCAAGCAGCAAGCCATCGGTGATGGATAATAAGTTGCTCATGGACTCCATCCACCTCCTACTCCATCCCCTGCCTGCCTTGTGTGTCCATCAATAACGTCAGCAGAACTCACAAACATTGCCCTCCCAGACACCCTCTTTGGTGTTGTGACCCGCAGAAAGCAGCTAAATTTGAGGTAACAGCCCTATTGGCTGTGCCTTGTGATAGATGCTGGTTAGTGTTATTGCTCTAATCTCCCTTCCACATCCCTGCGGCTCAGGAAACTAAGTGCCTGATCAATTTGTCCACAGAGATTCTGTCAGGTCGTTTATGCTTATCTGGACCTTTTCTCCCTCTCCCTCTCCCTTCCTCTCTGATGAACACGTTGCGTTTTCCTAATCTGAATTGGATCTAGCTGTCACGTGCAGGTTGCCTAATGAGACTTCCAAGGAGAACATTCTTCCTACATTCCCCCAAGAAGGCCAGTGAGGCAGTGCTGTTGACAGACGTGTTCTGCCAGAGAGAGAGAGAGAGAGATCCACTTAGATGTCCTTACTCATCTCCACAGAGGTGGAGTCCACAATCTGCCAAAATCATGTGCCCCCTCGCCAATTTCATCAGGACATGTAATTCAAACCACGAGGACCCATAATTTCAGTGTGATTCTAATATTCATTGGATGTGCTTGTTAAAATATTTTGAAAGGCTTCATGATCAGAAGGAAAACAGCCTCACATTCATTCTGTTGTACAAATATGCTTTCCAGCAATCTGATCTTGTGCTGTTTTGTACAATCACAATGCTAAGCATTGGACTCAAAACATGTGCATAGCCCATGGGGAAACTAACGCTTGCTTCATCCACATGGATTCCTCTCCTTCTCATCCCATTCACACATCCCCAGAGAACCATGGGAGACCACTGGCCATGTTCAGGGGCCGTGCCCTCCAGCAAATGGAGACCCATTGGAATAGGGGATTCTACTCTACCATTCTGGTGAATGGTCTTTGCAGGCACAGATCCCATTAACTTAGCCACAGCTCCACTCATGTTCTGTATCCTATTTCACCAGTGAGCATCACAGAAAGTACCAGTTTCAGGTACTCAGCTCTCTTAGAGATACAGTATTAACAAAGGTTAATACTTTGTTGGCATTTTCCTTCTGTCTACCATTTCCCTACATTAGTCTTCCCCAACCTAGTGCTCTCCAGATGTTTTGGAGTGCCACTCGGAGAATTCTTGATCATTGGCTATGCTGAATAGGACCTCTGGGAGGTTGTTCAAACATCTGGAGGACAACAGTTGGAGGAGACTGCCCTATACATTTAAGATGTTTTGAAAGTGAGACATTCCTTATGAACTCTGCTGACTTTTCCTTCTAAGCATCTCTCTCTCTCTCTCTCTCTCTCTCTCTCTCTCTCTCTCTCTCTCT
>NW_025335762.1:11489440-11499450 GCF_004798865.1 Varanus komodoensis
TCTCTCTCTCTCTCTCTCTCTCTCTCTCTCTCTCTCTCTCTCTCTCTGTTGGCTGATGATTGATGGGCTTCCTGATGGTTTAAGATCTCTTGGTGGTTTAGAATGAGGGTCTAATCAGTATCGGATGGGAGAGGAACAGACAGAGCAGAAAGAAACAGGTCTGCAGGTGGAATGGGCACAGACCCTTGTGGAGGAGCTTGCCTGGGCCTTAATTGTTCATCACTTGCTCTCCCTGACACCCTTTTGCATTCCCACCGGTGGTTCCACCATGGAGAAACTATGACTGTGCTAGATCAAACCCTTGCAGTGGTGCCATCAGGGCAGTATGTTGGGACAGACTTCCAGGGTTCTGCTGAGCAGGCAGGCTGGGCTGCTACATTTTAAGATAAGATAAATAATGCGTATTACATTTCAAGAGTCCTGCTCCTGCAAGGACATGAAGTGCAGAATTCAATATTTCCTGAAAGCCACCACAGACCAGGAATGTAGTGTTGGGGCAGAGTGAACTTCTTAAGTTGCTGTCCAGGTCGTCTTCCATGAAGGTCTGCCTGTAAACCTCCGGTTATGCTCTCACGTACTTGTAAAGAAAGTAAATATGCAAAGGTAGTGCACGCCTCCCATGCTCATTCTTCTGCAGGAAAACAAACATATTGAAACCATTGTGCCCACCATTGTCTGCCATGTGCCCTTCACTGTGGGGCTGGTTGAAGGGAGGTGGTTGAGGTCCCATCAGGGAGGGTGTTCAAGGTAGGCTTGACATGCACATGGTGGGCATGTCATGAGTGGAGCTGGCTGGAGCCAGGGGTCAGACTAGATGGCCCGGGAGACCCCTTCTGATTAGCTCTGTTTCTTTGTTTCTGTGTCTGCCATGACTGGTGGCAGTCCTTGAGGATTCTGAGCAGAGGCCTTTCCGATCTCCTGTTCCCTGATTCTTTAACTCAAAGATGTTGGGGAGTGAACAAAGGACCTTCCATGTGCAAAGGAAGTTCTTTACCACTGAGTTCTCCTAAGCTTTGTGTTCTTGCCCTTAACAAGAATCGTATATGGTTGAGGATCTGAATCAGTAAATCAGTGGACTGGGGAAGAATTAGCTGACTGAGAGGGTGGAAACAGTTCTGTTGCCCCTTATCTGGATGACTTTAATAACTGGTGATTACAGACAACTCAGAAATGTTTAACCATTCTTTTCCTTGTATTTGCTTCTAGGAGAGACCAAAAAGGTGCTGAAAACATACAGCTCCCCAAAGTTCTCAAAGTGGAGCACTACACAGAACGTCGCTAGCCTGCTGCCACCTCCTCCACCTGTTCCTCCGGGTTTCCAGGCTCCCCAGGATCGCAGCAGACAGCTCGAGTAAGCGCATCCCTGAAGTGCCTTTGTAGTTTATCACAGTTCAAATATCACTTTTTCATGATCTTCTTTCTTTCTTGAATGTGTGCTTTGAAGGGTCTAAGCATGCTTATGGAAGAAACGGATCGAGTGTTTGTACTTTCATCAGCTGCACCCCATCCCAAACACAGGCACTCCTTCGTGCTCACTCCCAAGTGCACAAGGTCTCCCATAAAGTTTAGACTGGGGGTAGGGAATCATAGAATCCTAGAATAGTAGAGTTGGAAAGGGCCATGAAGGCCATTGAGTCCAATCCCCTGCTGTTGCAGGACACCACGTTACACCATCCCACTCAGAGGGCTGTCCAGTTTCTTTTTGAATGTCTAGAGACCACCACCTGGGAGAGTCCACCACCTCTCTAGGCAGCTGGTTCCACTGTCGTATTGCTCTGACAGTGAGGAAGCTTTTCCTGATGTCCAGCCTGAATCTGGGCTGTCCCAACTTGAATTGATTATTCTGTGTCCTACATTCTAGCATCAGCAAGAAGAGATCTTGACCTCCCTCTTTGTGACAGCCTTTGAGGGACTTATAGAGGGATATCATGTCATGGAAGACATATCCCATCATTATAAAATGGGTATGTGCATTCTGCAGTCCTGTGGTTGTACTACCCAAGAGCTGAAGTCAACTTTCTGGTATTCCAACCTCTGTTTGGAAGTACCATATGTCCAGGCTGCAAAACTGTGTGAGTGGTAACACAAGGGATTGCAAAGGCTCCAGCTGTTTTCCCCAAGCTAATATCCTCCAGTTGTGTTGAACTACAGCTCCCACCAGCCTGCTTAACCCACTGACCATGCTGGCTCAATATCTTGAAAGTTGTCACTCTCCACGCCTGGAGGACATCAGCTTGGAGAGGCCTGAGCACAAGTTCTGGTGATTGAGGACTGCCCACCTCACATGGCTTTTGTTCTCTCTTTTGAGCACACCTTTGAATGCCAACAGTGGATGCCACATTTCAGGAAGCTGATTGCCCTTATGCCAGGGGTACAGAATTTCAGGTTCCGATCCAAACTTTTGAGGCCCCCAAAGTCCAGCCCCATTCCCTTGACCCCACTCACTCCCCCAACCACCCATCAACCTGTGGCTTCTGAGCTTTTGCCCTGTCCCCTCCCTGGCTTCCACCCCACTCTGCAAGGTTGAAATATCTATGCCAAGGCTTAGCTGCAGGGTGTAAGAGCTTTCAGCCATGACATGCTGGTCCTATTTGCCCCACCGCCTTTGCATTCAGCTCCACCTGTGGAATGCAGCCCCTGGTGCTTCTCCAGAACAGAAATCAGCATGCTGAACCCTGAAATCAGCCCAGGACACACCTGTAGCAATGGAGCTCTTCTGTGCTCCGGAAGCCGTTCCTGTAGTCACACACCTCATGATGGGGAAGCAAGCTGCAGCTGCGCCGAGGTGGCTTCCGTGCTGACTCATCTTCCAATCATGCCAGGTGGTGCTTGGAATAAATCGCCCAGTATGCGCACCCCCTCCCAGCACTGTGAAGGGGAACCTGAATGCTTTGCATATTATCTGCAGGCATTGGTATGATGGATCATCTCTGACTGGGTGGGTGGATGGGAAATGAATTCCACCCATACCTTCTACCTACGTTGCACTTAAAAAGCTACAAATCAAGCTGAGAATCTGTGCCTTGCTAGGGGGGAGCATTTTTTCACTTAATAGGCCAGGCCTTTGTACAAGTGCCTGGCTATTTAAGTAAATGGACAATTATCATGCCAGGAAAGTAAATCAATCCATTAGTGAAATATCAGCTGACTCCAGCCTTTTCGCTGCCCCTTGAATCCCACATTTATGAAGAGAAAACGTTGTCCTTGGATCTGTGCATGAAATAATTTCAGTGTCATTCTAAATTTATGGGCAATTACACAATAATTGGCTGCTCTATTGAAAATACATTTTGTTGCAGAGGAGAGCAGGGCAGGGTTTGCTGGAGAGAACGCGCTGCGGAGCATTTCCTGTGTGCTGCCGCATGGCACGGATGGTGTCCATCACATGCTTGGCTTGGAGAGGTACGTGGCCTTCCAGTGATGGGAGGGCCACAGTGGCAGCCTAACCCAAAAAGTGGCCACTGCGCACATCACATCTGTACTTGCTAATTTATATGAACAGGTGCAAAATCAGAAATAATTATCACAACGGAAGAGAATTGCATCATAGTTTGGAAGACTGCGGCCAGAACTTCCTCACTGTTGGAGCAGTGTGGCAATGGAACTAGTGACCTAGGGAGGTCATTGGGCTGTCACACAGAGGAGGGCCAGCATCTCCTGTTCATTGTCCCAGCGTCCAGAGCACGGAACAATGAGCTCAAGCTACAGGATGCCGATTCCAGCTATAGAGCAGGAAACACTTCCTGACTGTTAGAGCAGTACAGCACTGGAGCCAAGTACCTAGGGAGGTGGTGGGCTCTCCCACACTAGAGGCACCCCAGGGGCAGCTGAGCAGCCAACTGAAAGGGATGTTTAAGCTGGAGACCTGCACTGAGCAGGGGGCTGGGCCCAATGGCCTTCTTGGACCCTTCCTGCTCTACTATTCTATCCTATGAAATCTATAGCGTTTTAAATCTATTAAAAGTATGGACTGGATACACCCTTGATGACTATTTTGCTGCTTGCTTTCTAGAGTACTGTATTATGTGTATCATATCGTCTGCACGTCAGCGGATGTCTCATGCAGATATATGGAGAGGCTCACAGTTAAATTCTAATCGTGAGCTCCCACTGAAGAGCCTTCACGTGCTGCCTCACTTAGTTTTGCCTCCTCTGGCTGTTCTGCCACTTTCGCCCTGCCCACTCCCACCTGCCTGCTGCCCTTTCCTTCCCCCTGCAGCTCCTCCAGGAGTGGTTGGAAGCAATCAAAGCATCCTTCTTTTTTCGTTACTTTCCTCCCACTGCCCCAAACAAACCACTTTTAGCTGAGCAGGTGCACTGGGTAGGGAAGGCCCTGCCAAGGCTCCAGCTGTGTCTTCCGACTTTACATCTCCAGGGCATGCCTGGGCTCTACATGGGGCTCTACATGGGGCCTGTAGGGAGTGGCGAAAGGGAGGTATTGGCACTTTCCCTGAAAATGTTCCAGACAGCCATCAGTGCAGCCAACAACCAGAGGTGTTGGAGCTCTGGCAGGCCAAGGGCTGAGAGATTCGGAGAAACCCTCAGGGCATGCATCCCATTGGTGGGTGGGACCAAGGACCAAGCAGCAGGACCAAAGGTTAACTTAAAGCTCCTTGTGGCATTAGCAGCCTTAGGAGAGGCCTTTCTCCCTTTAGAGCAGTGGGGAGATGTGGAGGAACTAGGAAACCACCAAACTGATTGGTGGGAAAGGCGATAGAAGGGGAGACCCCAGAGGGACAGACCAAAGCTTTGGCCCTAAGCTCTCCCGTTATGCTGGATGACTTGCCCTGCCTGGATTGTCTCCTGCTGCTGGACCACCAAGAAAGGCCACTGTGGTCCGTCAACTGGCATTTCGGATTCGGATGGCAGGTGAGGTCTGAGACACTGTGCCACCTGAGGCAGAGGATGAAATGGTACCCCTGCCTGTCCCACATGTGGTTGAATTCACTTCAGCACCAGCAAGAGGGCAACGTCCCTCACCTACACCTGAGGCTTGGTCAGGGGGCCACGGCAGGTGTGGGACATGCATGCGCAGCTGCTCCCTTGCTTGGCTCATGAAGCAACCAAGGTTTTGTTGGTGCTGCCACTGCCCCTGCTCATCATCTGCCACACAAAGCCACTGATTCCCATCACTGACTCTTCCATTCATTATTGTTTTCCCATCCTGCCTTTCCTCTCCAAGGAAGCCCAGCACACTTTGGTGGCTGTCTCATCTCCATCGTATCCTCACCACAGCTCTGGGCAGCACGTTAGGTTAGGGCGAGGGTTAGTCCCTGACCCACAGGCATTCAATGAGCTTTGCGGCTTAGCGGGGGCGGCAGGAGGGGTCTCCTGAGTCCCAGCACAGTTCTCAAACCACCACACTGCCCTAACCCGCCACACTCGCTTCACCTGCCTTGTGGTAGAGCCCATCATTCACAGGCACAGCTGCGTAGTCTGGAGAAAGCACACGGTGTCGTCTTCCTGCTGAATCTAAGCAGGTCTGGATTTGGTCAGTATCCAACCCTAAATGAGCTTTCTTTTAACTCAGAGTGGTGTCAGGGGCACTTTGGGATTGGAGCCAAGGGCTGCTGCTTTTTTATACTGTCAGTAATTGCTTTGCCATGATTTCAAAAAAGGATGAGCTACAATGGTTTGTTGCCCGAGCCACTCATGGTGTCCTGCTGGTTATTTTTATGCTTCACAGGTGCACCTGTACATGCTACCTGGATCCACCTGTGAGCTTCATGCCCCAGCAGCAACAAGAGACAGATTCTCTGCAGGCAGCCAGCGAGTCCCTGGAAGAAAGTCAGACCTTCCCTACTCTTCCGTATAGCCGTCTCTCCACAGCCTCGATCTCTGTATCTCTCGATGATGACCAGGAGACAGTTCTAACTCCAGAGGAGGTGGCTGAATACCTGGAGCTCAGTGAGGAGGCAGAACATGAAAGGTAAAAAAATAAAATAAAATAAACAAAAAACATGATGTCATGTAGGAATAGATAAACCCTCCATTTGGTATTCTCCTCCATTCAGTTGAAAAGTTAAAAATGAAAAATTCTCACGTTTTCATCTTATATATGGAGACAGTTGCAAATTCTTGTTGGTTCTTATTAAAAAATCAGCCCAAATAAAATCTGCACTCATCTGCAATGGCCCAGTCCGGTAGGCACAGCGGTGCCCATCTTGCCACTGCCTGCAGTGTAGATGCCAGACACAAGGAGACCATCAGAAAAGAGCAGGAACCTGATTCCTCTGTCACGCAGGCACATGCTTCCTGCATCAGAACAGCTTGTGCATCTCTTTGCATCAGTCATGTGCAAGTTTCCCCCCTGGCACAATATCAGGACGCATGGAATGCAGAAGTCACTTGTCCGTCCTCTTCGGATGCAAATCCCCACAGCGCACGTCCACAAAGGAGACTGGGCTGATGAAAGCTTCCTTGGGGCATCAGGAGCAGAGATTCTGTGAGCTGAGGAGGTGGTTGTGGTGTTGAATCATGAGGGCTTTGCTGTGCAAAGTGCTTTTCCAGATTTCATCCAGCTGTTCTAGAGGAAAGATGAATAAAACAGCGCTGCAGAAGATGGTTCTCGTGGATTTTTTAAAATGGCATTTTTATTTCCTTCTTCCGAAGAACCATGGTTCTTGCACATCCTCCCTGTCCCCTTCCATCCCGGATTCTATCCTCACAGCAGCCTTGGGAAGCAGTCATCCAGTGAAATTTATTGCTGAGTAGGAAATTAAGCTGGGATCTAAGGCCGACACTCCAGCCCTGGGGTAGGCGACTTGTGGCCCCTCAGAAGGTGTTGGAGGAAACCGCGGTTGCTCTCTGCCATGGGCGATGCTGGCTGGGATGGAGCAATCCCCTGAACAAGCCCCACTGAAGTGGATAGGGACTGCCAGGCTGGCCAGCCTAGGCAGAATGCCCTAGGCACCTAACGTCCCGTCCATGGCCTGTAGGCGGCCCGTGAAAGTCTGCTGCAGCCCCGGCAGGTTCTGCTCTGCCTCGCAGACCAGCGAGAGATCAGGGCAAGGAGAAGCCTTCCTGGGCAGGCAGCACAGCTTCACCCGCTCTTGTGAGTATGGCACTTAACGCAGCGTTCCTGCTTCCTCCCGGCTGCCAGCAAAAACACTGCCAGTGGTAATTAGCTAATGTGTTGCAACTGCTGGCTCTGCAGTTTGAGGACGGCTCGCCCCGCAAGGCTGACTCCTTACACTTTTGTAATTGGGGCTGGGACACGGAGGAGCTGATTTTACGGGAAGTGCATTGATCCCACTAAGATAATTACAGCTCCGCTTAGAGCGGAGGCCGCCCAGCCGCCCGCCAGCTTAATATGTTCGCAGCGGTGCTTAACAAGCCTCAGCTGGTCCTGTGGCCAGCCGCCCTGCCGTCTAACTCCGGGCTGAATCTAACTTTTGAAGTATGGAAAAATGGGCCCGCCCCCTCCCTCCTTGGTGACAGGGAGTCTGTGATTCTTGCAGCCCAGCTGGAGGATCAGAAGGAGCTGCCATGCCCTGGGGTACCCGTTGTCCACTGTAACAGGCAGGTGCTTCCTGGGCCAGAAACTGAGGTCCTTCCCTGCTTTGCTGCTGGCTGAGATCTTTAGGTGGGATGTGGACACAAAGCGTGTTTGCTACTGCCAAGTGGCGGCCCCTGTGAAGAACGCGCAGTCGGCCCGAGGGCCAAACTCTGTTTTGGAGAAGGCCTTGGGGGCCGCAATCCAATGGCAGACACGGCCAAGGGCAAAATGTCTGGGGCCAAAAGGCCAGTGCATTTTAAGAGCTTAGTGTCACTGCTGTGACACTACACCTTGAGAAGGACATTTCAAGCTTTCCTACACAAACTTGTTATCGAATTGGAATGCAAATCGGGGATGCTGATTTCAAATCAGGTAGAATCTGGAGAAGGAGTCAGGCTTTTTTGCTTGCTTGCTTGCTTGCTTGCTTGTTTTTGTTCCTTGCTCCCAATCTGTTGGAAAGGCCATTGCAGGTTAAACTCTGCCACTCATTAAATCTGTTGTGTGCGGCTGACTTCTACTTTTTGCCTTAGTGGAAGTAAGTGGGACCCTGTTTGGGACTGGGATGACTGTGGTGGTGGCTGCAGGGCTTAACTTGCTCCCACCGCTCCCCTTAAATTCCATCTCCCTACCAAAAATTTAATTTAATTAAGGTTTAATTTATCCTTACCTGCATGGGGTGGTACTGATCTTAGTCTGGGCTCCACACACTTCCACAAAACTAAAAAAAGAAACATTTAGATCAGCTGCAAGCTGCGGATTTAATGTAGCTTGCAATATACCGTATTTTTCGCTCTATAAGACGCACCTGACCATAAGACACACCTAGTTTTTAGAGGAGGAAAACAAGAAAAAAATATTCTGAATCAAATGGTTTACTAAACTATTTAATAAACTATAACAGAATACAGTAATACTGTATTTCAACCTTGTAAAGTGAACAGCAGTCAACAGTGGCATTAAGAACCATCATCACTGTCATTAACAAAAGAGAGACTTTAAAGTTCGAGTACTCTTCTAGTTTTCGTTGAACCCATAGAACTCATCATCACTAGAGTCAGAATTTATGAAGCTCTGTTGCTCACAATCACTGACATCACTTTCTTAGTCAGTAGTGGAATTACTGAAGGAATCCACAATCTACACCAGTTATACAAGAGCTGCTGCAGACAATTCAATAACAAATCTAAAAAAGCCAGTAATGTCCACACTGCCCTACTAGTAAATAATAGAAAAAAACTTCTGACAAAAAATGAGATATTGTATGGTAAATCAAACACACAGCAGACTAAGTAGCCTTTGAAGAATAAACTTCATACATGAAGGTAATGCTGTTCAAATATCCACTGATCCCAAAAAAATGTGTCTGATCAACTAACAGATAACTGATCCATGGAAAGCTTCCTGAAAATCGCAGGCACGTTCCCCATCACTTCCCCATGGGCTTCATTAAAAGACGGGTTGCCATTTGAAAACACACACCGACCTGTGATGAACAGCTCTCACCTGCGCCTGGGGGGTGGGGACGCGGAGCAGGGCACGCCAAGCGCGTGCCAGCCAGGTGGTGCCACATGGTACAGGCGGGCCGGCAGTGTCCTGGGCGTCGGGCACACACACATTCTCTTTATAAGACGCACAGACATTTCCCCTTACTTTTGCGGGGGGAAAAAGTGTGTCTTATAGAGCGAAAAATATGGTAGCTCTGAATGGAAGCTGGTGGCCAAAAATGCAAATGTGGAACTGGCGAGCCTGTGGTTTTTCATTCACACACAAAATTGTAATTCTAAATGAGTCGCAAACTTCTGGTAATCCTCCAGGCTTGAGGTATTTCACACAGTCCACCGCCAGGGAAGGATGAATTGCCTGCTGTCCTTTCTGCCTGCGCAGCCCCCTTTGTTCTGAAGCGGAGCCCCAGCCTGAGGCAGGCTGTATGGTGTGCTGCATACAGGCTGGGTTTCAAGGGGCAGCGCTCTCTCCTCCTTTAATGCTAGGCTGCAGTTTCTGGAACCTTTGGGCCTTCGGGCAGGATGTGGATTGACCGCAACTTTTGATCCTGCTTCAGTTGCATTCAGGGATGCCTACAGAATGTTTTCGAGGCCCTTGGGGAAGCCTCAGAGAGCAGCTGCGGTTATGGAGGGGTGAAAACCCAGCGGTTATGTATACATACCTACATAAAGCGTAGCACATATAATGAGAATCAAATCCTGATGCTGCACAAATGTTCTCCTGGAACGTCGCAGAGCTCTGTTTGCCAGCTTTCCTTCTGCCGGTAATCAGAACCTCTGTCAGCAACTGCTGAATCTGATTTCAGAAGGGATTTGGTTGGATTTTGTTAGAGCGAAAGATTAGCATAAAACATCCTTGTGGGTCGGAATCAAATGGCTGCACAGTGGCACTGTAAGAACAGGTCCTTGGGGCAGATGTACGGGGGGGGGGGGGGCGGTAATGAGGGGGGCTAACAGCAACGGCTGAATTGGCCACGTTTGGGGGTTAATAAAGAACGGCACTTTGCCAG